>NC_050580.1:216563507-216863507 GCF_011100635.1 Trichosurus vulpecula | reverse complement strand
TTCAGGGAGCAGCTTGAAATTATAGAAGACAGTGCACAATTTACCACATACAATAGTACCTATTAGCTTCCTTCCTAGTACCACATTAACATGCTATTTAAACCCCTCTTCCATGAAAATCTTGCTTCAATTCCTCTCCTTTTGTGTTGGATAAGACATTGTCATCCCAAGAAATGACAACATTACAGTGAAAAAGGAAGGTACCAGAAAAAGTATTAAAACAGCTTGAATATTTTAAATTGAAATGTCTCAACTTCCATATCCACCAAATTAGCAAAAGAGACCAAAAAAGTGGAAACTTTGGGGGAGGGAGGGGCTGAGGGAAGATAGGCACACTAATATCCTTTACAAACAATCAGTAAGTCAATGAGCATTTATTAAGTACTTACTGTTGGGCTTAAATACTTACTGGGTAGTACAGTGGATAGTGTGCTGGGCCTGGAGTCAGGAATACTTTAGCTCAAAATCTAGTCTTGGACACTTACTAGCTGTGTGACCCTGGGCAAGTCACTTAAGCTTGTTTGCTGAAGAAAGAAATGACAAACCACTCCAGTATTTTTTGCCAGTATCTTTCCCCAAATGGGATCACGAAGAGTCAGACACAACCAAAACGACTAAACAACAACAACATAGTACTTACTATGTACTAGGAACTGTGTCAAGTGCTAGAATTACCAAAAAAAGGCAAAAGACAGGCCCTGCCCTCAAGGAGCTCACAATCTAATGGCCTATAGAGCTATATATTGTTCCTACCAACTATTCTGCAAAACAACTTGGAATTAGGTAAGAAACATGACTAAGTTGTTCATATCATTTGACCAAGACATCACATGATTGGGCTCAGAGGTCAAGGACAGAAAGGTCCAATCTATGCCAAAATATTTATTGCAATATTTTTATGGTGAGAAAAAACTGGAAACAAAGTAGGGCATGGTTGAACAAACTGTAGCATATGACTACAATGGAATGTTATTATCTAGAAAGAAATAACAAATGAGAAATTCAGAGTAATATGGAAGGATTTATATGAACAGGTTCAGCATAAAATAAGCAGAATCAGAAAAACAATACATACACTGATGATAACAACATAAATGAAAAGATTGCTAAAAGGAAGCCAAACTCTTAAATAAATATAAAAACCAATATTGGTCCCAATGAACAAATAACGAAACATATATCTCTCCTCTCAGCTGAGATGCAAGGGAGCACAAAGTGAAATTTTGCATACATTGTCACATATAGTCACTATATCAGTTGCATTTCTTTAACTATTTTTCTTCACTACAAAGGAGGGTTCAATTCTGGGCGGAGGTACCATAAATGACAGTGATACAAACACAAAAGGCATTGATGAAACATTTTTTGTAGAAAAAAATTTTAAATGCCCCAGAAATTAGCAATAGACAAATGTAAGGAAGAATTCAGTATTGACAATAACAACTGACATGCGTATAGTCTACAAGGCACTTTGTACAATCTTTTTTATATTTTCAGAACAATTTGGTGAGGCAGGTACTAGTAGTTTGACTTTATAGGTAAGAATACTGTGGCTTAGAGAGTTTAAATGATCCATCCATGGTCATACGGTCAGATGTAGAATCTGAACCCAGACCTTCCTGACTCTAAATCTAGAATTATCCTATACACTCTTCTATATTTTCCTTTATCATATTAGTCACCTTGTTTATGAAAAATATCCACAGTTTCACCACATCCTGAATAAAAGAATTAAGCACTATCTACAAGGAATCTATGATGGGCATCTTATGTCCTAATGTTTCTAGTGACCACTGTCCATGGGAAATTTGAAGCCAAGGCATAACACGCACACTTGAACGTACCTGAAGCTCATAAGATACTCTGCAGATCAAAGAGCAGATGACACAAATCTACCAACCCCAGTGATAATGAATTAGGTTTAGGGAGCAGGGTTAATATGCCATTTTGAGGGGATGCAGAACAATCAGTAAATTAAAAAATAAATCGCCCATCAAAAGAATTATCAAAAAAAACAAACAGAACATCTCTTTGAACAAATGTTTCTACAAGTGAACTCCTGGGATTTGCTTTACTACCCACATTAAATCAATGAAAACTAAAATCTTTATCATTATAAAAAGAATCTGCTAGAAAATTAATGGCCATTTATAGGAGTGTGTGTGTGTGTGTGAGAGAGAGAGAGAGAGAGAGAGAGAGAGAGAGAGAGAGACAGAGAGAAGGAGGGAGAGAGGAATGGGAGGAATGGGAGAGAGAGAAAACAAGAACTTCTGGTGTTTTTTATTTTTGTTTTTTAGTAAGACACATAGGAAGAAAAGCTTGCTATAGTTAGCAACTATTAGGAAACACAGGGCACCTATCACCTCATCTAGCATGCTGTGAACTCAACTTTTTATATAAGATGAAGTGAATCATTCTTATGCCTAGGTGTTCTTTTTTTTCCTCAAAAAAAAAAGAAAGACCAAAACTGGGGGTGGGAGAGTGAGGGTGGAGAAGCTATATTAATACGAGGTAAGTACATTCTGGGTAAATCCTCCAGGAAGTGATCAAACCAAAAAGTACAGAATTTACAACATATTTGTGGGTGTAACCATTTAATGTGAGCATTTGATCCTTCATTCAGACTTAAAAGATGGGGGAAATCACTGCTGTTTCCATGATGTTTCTCTATGACCAACTCAAAGAATGTGAAGTCCTTGGGGTTCTAGAATCTAGGAGTGCTGATTTAATGTCTGAAAGCTAATGACCTTCTCCTCCTTAAGATATAGCTAAAAGAGGAGTTATAAATCCTATACCCAGCCACAGAACCTTTAAACCTATAATGTTCATCAGACTAGGAAATAGATGACTTCTCTCGGATGTTTCTTGAGAATTAGTCAGCACATAACTTTAAAAGGCAGATGATTGAGAGTGTCTCTTACTTTTGTCCATGCAGCCCTCAGAACTCTACCGCTTCAAATTCCTCCATCTATCTTTTAACATGACAGCATATCTCAAAGAACAGAATAAATGAATACAAGAGGACATAGGCTGTGGAGGAGTGACATCTTATCTCACTACCATTTTTCTATCCCCACTATTTCTAAACAACTGGAACTCTGCTGATCTGAACTCGATAAACACAGATACAAATGGAGGTGACCCTGATATCCCTGCTATCACCAATGCCAATAACAGAGCAAAGGGCAGGCAAGCCAGCCTAGATGAATCAGTGAGGCCTTTCTAAGGGAGAGACAGGAAATGGTATATTCCAGGTGTTCGAAAGCACTATCACCACCTCCTCTTAGACACCAGTAAAGCCAGCACAAGGCCCGATGAGCCCTGCAGATTATAGTATCTTCCAGGCTACTTACTGGCTGTACTTCTATCTCAGCCTAGCAGCCATCATTTCCTTTCTGGAAATGTGACCCAGGGAGTTGTGAACTGGTCCAACCATTGTGAAAAACAATTTGGAACTATGGTCAAAGGGCTATCAAACTGTGGATACCCTTGGACCCAGCTATACCACTAGTAGGTCTGCACCCCAAAGAGATCAAAGCAAAAGGGCCTATATGTGCAAAAAATATAGCAGCTATTTTTGTGGTAGCAAAGAATTGGAAATTGAAGGGATGTACAGCAATTAGAGAATGGCTGAACAAGTCATGGCATATGATTGTGATGGAATACTATTGTGCTATAAGAAATGACAAACAATGGCTTCAGAAAAACCTGAAAAGACTTATATGAAATGACGCAAAGTGAAATGAGCAGAACCAGGAGATCATTGTACACAGTAATAATGACTATGAAAGACTTAGCTACTCTGATCAACACAATAATCCAAGACAATTCTAAAGAACTCATGATAAAAAAAAATGTTATCCAGCTAGAGACAGAGAATTGATGAACTCTAAGTGTAGACTGAAGCATACTTTTTTCACTTTACTTTTGTTGCTTTAAATTTTTTTTTTACAACATGGATAATATTTTGCATGACTTCACATATATAATTGATATCATATTGCTTGCCTTCTTACTAGGTGGAGAAGGGGGGAAGGGAGGAAGAGAATTTGGAACTCAAAATTTTTAAAATGAATGTTAAAATTATTTAAAAAATATGACTGGGAAACTGCCACTACTAGACTAGCCTTAAAGCCATGCCTAAAGCAGTAGTTCTAAACACAAGGAAAAAAAATTCTTAGTTATTCAGCAACTGATGTAGTTTTATCAATGAAAATAAAACTAAGGAAAATGCCTAACTATTTGCCTTGCAACTATACAGTAAGTACCACTGGGCCTTTCCATCTGCACTACCACTGTGCCCATGTTCTCTTAGAATATGAGCTCCCTGAGAGTTTTCCATTTATATCACCAACGCTAATCATAAATGTTTGTTTATTCACTAATGATACCCTAAGACTTTTTCATTGCCTTTTAAAAAAAAAAACTAAAATCCATTAGGATTCCTAAAGATTGAAAGCTTGTCACTGGAAGGAGTGGCAGTAGTTGAGTTCTATGTTTTGGTATCCTAATAGGCTATACACAGAAACTAATATTTTTTACTTTATGTTTCAAATAATATGTGAGGTTAGTGTCAAAGGTCATGCAAAAGGAATCGAGTCCTTTAGTGCACTGAGAGTCATCCTTCTCATTCCGGATCCAGGAAAAGGACCACCAAATCTTGCAGTCTGTTAGTCCTCCAGGAAAAAAAAAAGCTACTTATGAATGCTCAGAGAAAGGATTGTAAAGTCAGATTTTAGGAAAAGTATTTCAGGCCTTTTGGCAGAGTATGTCCCTAAAGTAGTAGTTAGGAAGAAATATGATTTGCTAGGAAAGAAAAGAAAACCCACAGGAAAAGTTGGCAGGCTACAGACAGTAGGAGCAGAAAAAGGAATACTTTTAACATGTTTGATGAAATTACTAAAAGTTGAATTTGAAAACATTGTCATCACCATAACTTATATTTATACAATGCTTTAATGTTCACAAAATTCTTTACAGAACATTATTCTATTTGATCTTCACAATTATTATACCCATATTTCAGGAGAGTAAAGTAAGGTGGAGGGCCTTACTCATAGCCAGACACCTAGTAAGTTGCAGTGGAGGGATTCAAATCCATTGCTTACTGAATCCAAGACCAGTACTTGATTTCTGACAAGGACCTCATTTTCTCTCTAAAAATCTGGGTGAGATATTCTAATCCAAATAACTAGTGTACAAATAGTTCAACAGGGTCCTGCATCCAGTAAAAAAAAAAGAAGACAAAGGGAATGGTAGAAGAAAATGATAGTATTGGCTGAGGACACAACGTTCTTTATCGAGGTGCCAACTTGAGAATGGTAAAAAGCTCAAAGACATGGCATGCAAGTCTGTGACTTTGTCTCCTATACCCATTTTGATGTCCATGGAAGAATGAGATTTGGATATTCACTTATAAAAGTTTTGTTCCAAAGCCATAACCAGCAAGTCTTCAAGAACAAGGTCTTGCTAGGCACTAGCATCCTCTGTATGTTCATAGCCAAGACTGAAACGCACAGCTTTAGAGGGACTGAGTATTCTAGCATTATTGAGGAAATTGTGAAGATCACTAAGGCCAACAGAGACTGTGTGGTGGCTATCATCAAGGGAAAGATCAGTAGATCTTCCTATGAAGAAAGTAGATGCAGTCGTCAGTAAGTGAAAGGGCTACACTCAAGGGAATAAAAATAGCTCGCAATGCTATAGTGATTCAAAGATTACAAAACACTTAATATACAGTATACTGATAGATCCTCAAAATGACTCTGGAAAACACAGACCCTGGGATATGAAAACCCTGAGACTCCAAGAAACAAAATGAATTGACTAGGACCACAGAGATAGTTAAGTGCCTCAAGGAGATTTTAACCCAGTGTCTTCTGGACTCCCAAGTCCAGACATCATGCCAGGCTGTCTCTCAAAAAGAGAAGAAAAAGGGAGAAAGTAAATGCAAAAGAGAGAAAGAGAGAGGGAAAAAGAGAAAGAAAAGAATGAATGAAGGAATAAATGAAGTAAGGAAGGAAGGGAAGGAAGGGAAGGAGGGAGAGAGGGAAGGTGGGAGGGAGGGAGGGAGGAAGGAAGGAAGGAAGGAAGGAAGGAAGGAAGGAAGGAAGGAAGGAAGAAAGAAAGAAAAGGAAGGAGGGAGGAAGGAAGAAAGAAAGGAAAGAAGGAAAGAAAATGAAAGAAAGAGAAAAGAAGGAAGGAAAAAGGAAAAGAAAGAAGAAAGAATGTAAAATAGGCATAGATAACTATCTAAAATATAAGATAATAGATTAAAACAGATCAGAAGAGAATTCAGAATAGTACAAATAGTTAATTTGGTACTTTTTCTGAATAAGCTGCTTATATATTTGGTTTGTTTTTTTTTTAATCTGATGATGAAAACTATAATTATCAGTATAGTATGTGTCTTTCAAGAAGGGGCATACTGTACCAAAAGACCTGAAATACTTTCCCTGAAACCTGAATTTACAATCCTTTCCCTGAGTACTGACAAGTTCATCACCAGTATATATGAATCAGTACTGTAATGAAAAACATCTGACATACAAATGCTACTATAGTTCAGTTGGTCTACAATACAAACATCTTCTGGTGCAGCTATAGCTGTGAACGTGCTAGGAGAGATTTTTTTTAATGTTTTCCTTTGCTAGCAGCATTTATTGTAGTATCAACTTACCAAGTGCTCCTGCATTTCCTGTTTTTCTTCCATTCAGTTTCATGAAATGGCAAGACTTACACTAGATTCCAATGACAACAAACTTCCTAAGAGTAGAAGAGCATGTCAAAGTTCATCTAGTTCATCGCCCTACCTTTAGGCAAAAATACAAGACCTTTCCAGGAGGATAAGTACCCATCCTTCTTTTAAAGGTTTCACAATTTCCCAATAAATCTAAGCTTTTAAAAACCATATCAAGAATGCCACTTTAAGAGGGTAATAAGGAGAGATTGTTGGTACCATTTCTATTGGTAAGTCATATGTCCAGGCCTTCAATTCAAATAACACATGTGGAGCCCTACGTTACAAGGCACTATGCTAAGCCCAGGAAAATCATCAATACACATCATAAACCACATGCAAAATAACAGAATTTGGAGAGGAGAGGAATTATAAGGAAAATAGTTGTCACTAGACTATACCTCTCAGGCATGAAGCATAAGGCATGAAGTCTCCACATAGGTTGTGCTTCCATATAAAGAGTGAGGATGATTGCAAGACCAAAACCAAGCTAAATGGTGGGGGCTTTGGGACTCCAGGTAAGATTCCACTGTCTTCAATGAAGCAGATGCATATAATTCAGCAATTTGAATTCTTTCCTTAAAACTCAATCTTTAATCTTTAAACATGTTACTAAGCAACTGCAAGTAAAGAATGTAGTTATGTTCTGTGAAAAGTGCCCAAGCTTCTTTTAAGGGAAGATTTAGGATTACAGGCTAGGAGCCTGAAAGCACCATAGTTCAGCCTTCTCATTTTATGACTGAGGAAATTGGAGCCCAGGAGATTAAGTGGATTGCTGAAGAGATCCTAATAAGTGTCAAAGGCAGGATTTGAACCCAGGTTCTCAGATTCTATAGCCAGTTTTTTTCTTTGTATGAAACTGATATCTATTTGACATCAAATTATTAACTATTTTTCCTCTACTATCCCCTGGTCAGTGAGTGAATAAATAGTCAGCAAACAATAATTAAGCACTTACTATGTCCCAGGCACCGTGCATACAAAAAAGGCAAAAGACAGTCCCACTCTCAAGGAGTTCACAGTCTAACATACCTCCAGCTCCTCATCTAATTCATCATAGATTACACATTTAATTTTCATCAAGAAATTATCACAGGGTCCCTTTACACCTACTTCTTACAGATTGAAGATCTCTTCTCATTAGCTTTAAGGCAGAGTTTTCCAAACTATGAAGAGGGTCACCTCAAGGAGGAAGAGATAACCCACAAAGTAATATCAAAAAAAATTGGATAGCTTCAGTACAATTCCCACATACGCACAAGTTTCTTAGTGAGGAAGTTCAAATCAAAATCTACAAAAGCAAAACTAATGATAAATTTGACCCAACAAAATGAATGCAGAAGTGCAAAGACCTACTAATAGCCATGCCACATTAAGAGAAAATTTCAATATCACTGATAGATTTAATGAAAATTATAGTATGTGGGAGAATTCAACCTCTGAACTGACAGTACAATCAAGGTCAGACTGAAATTCAGTTCTACAGTCGTGTTAGTTAAAAATGCAACCCTCCTCATGCATTTGGACATACTGCATGCTTCACAATCATTTGTATGGAGAAATATCAATGAGGCACTACATACATGTTTTCAGTGTTGCAAGGGTAACCAATTAGTTTTAAAATTATCTTTTCAAATGAAAATCTGTCTTCTCTCCCTCTCTCCCCCTATACTAGTGAGAAAGCAAAAAACCACAAACAAAAAAACCTGTTACAGCATATGTATAGCCACACAAAAACTCCTGCATTGGTCATATTAAAAAAAATCTACTCCTTGTCCATTACCTCTCTATCTGGAGGTAGGATGCGCATTTCATCATGAGTCCAAAGAGGTGAAAGACAGAAATAACCAAAATATTGGCAGCAGTACTTTTGTAGTCACAAAGAACTGGAAACCTCTGCCCATCAAAAAGGGAATGGCTAAACAAACTGTGGTAAATGGACTGAATGAAATATTACTGTGCAATCATCATCCTACCAGTCACCCAGTCTTTTAAACTCTTCACCTCTTCTTACTCTCCATATACAAAAATTTTCCAAGTGTTACTGATTTTACTTCTACATTTTCCAACCCATTCCCTTCCCTCCATTGACACAGAGACTCCTCTAGTTTAAGCCTTCAACATTCACACTCCTATTTGATCTCCAGTCTCTCCCTGTACCTAGATTCTTATCCCATACACACCTGCCAAAGTAATATACCTGAAGCACAGGACCTGGAGACAGGAGTTCAAATCTGGCCTCAGACACTTACTAGCTGTGTGACTCTGGGAAAACCATTTAACCCTAGTTGCCTCAGTTCCTCATCTGCAAAATGAACTGGAGAAGGAAATGGCAAGCTACTCCAGCAGCCTTACCAAGAAAACCTCAAGTGAGGTCACGAAGAGTCAGGCACAACTGAACAGCAACAACAAAATTTAGGTTTTGTAAAGCACTTTATAGACATTATCTCATTTGGCTCTATAGAAACCCGGTGATGTGGTTTTATTATTAGTCCAGTTTTATAGCTGATGAAACTGAGGCTGACTTACTAAAGGTCACACAGCTGGTAAGTCTAAGGTAGGATTCAAACTCATGCCTTCCTGCTTCTAGGTGTAGAGATCAATCTATCTACTATGTAACTGATACCTCTTGGAATTGCAGAGCTCCTTTCTAAGTTAGTAAGTGCCACCTCCTAACATGAAGCCTTTTCTTTTCTTTTAAAATTTTATTTATTTTATTTTATTTTAAATTTATGAGATAAAAAGGCATTTCCATAACATAGTATAATAAAAAAAGATTGCACATGAAACTGCAAATCTATTATGTACAACTTGCTAGTCCATTCAAATATTAAATAAAATTGTCATGCAAATTTTTTTCTTTTTTCTTCCCTTCCCCCCTACCCTGATGGCAACCATTACATACAAATGTGTACGTATAGATGTAAAATCATTTCTATACATACTTCTATTCATCAGTTCTCTGGATGTGGATAGCATCTTCCTTCTTATGTCCTTTGTAGTTAATTTGGGTATTTATAGCAGTCAAAATGACTTATTCACTGACAATCGTTTTTTATACAGACAAGACTTTATTTAAAACTACATTTTAAGTTTAAAGTTACTAAACAATGTTAATTAAAAAATAAAAAAGGAGAACAATGCAGCAAGCCTCGAATTTAAGGAGGATCCTGTCTCCGACATGTGACCTGCTTGAGCAGAAGAAGTAAACATTACCTATTCTAAAAGGGAGTGGGCCAAAAACTAATTTACATTTTTATACAGATGGAAGGCAAAGGCAGGCAGCTGGGGATCTCACATCTCATTCTTAAAATAATATTTCTGTTACTGTATACAATGTTCTCTTGGTTCTGCTCATTTCACTCTTCAATATTTTGTGCAAGTCTCTCCATGCTTTTCTAAGATCATCGAGCTCATCCTTTCTTATGGGATAAGGCCTTTTCTTAGCTCACTCCAGCTGCTATTGACCCTCAAGATTACTTTGCCTTTACTTTTTTATTTTTATTTGCAGGTATACGTGTTGATTCTCCAAAGAAAACCTAAGTTCATTGAGGACTAGAGCTATGGTTTTGTCTTTGTACCCCAAGTATCTAATGCATAATAAATATCTATTGCTTGATATTACACTAGAGTTATGTGGTAAAACTGATTAATTTATTAATCAAAGTTACATTAAGTCTTCTCTATAGATTACAGGCCTCTAAATCTTTCCTTGGACAGAGCAATCCAACCCTCTGAATTGCTGTGGCATTTGTTTTACTACTACCTAACAGCCAGACAACCAACACATGGAGATACAGACTTACATGACCCTGATTTCAGCAGATTCAAAGAAACTGAGGGTCATAGAATCTCAGAGGGGGAAGTGATCTTAGTGGCCATCTAGTTAAACTCATCCCTGAACAAGATTCTCCTTTGCATAATACCCAACTTGTGGTCATCTTCCCTTCTCTAGAGGCAGCTGTATCTACTCTGGGATAGTTCAAATTGTTATCAAGTTTTCCCTAGTTTCCTAATTCAACATTAAGTCTAATTTACCTCTTTGCAAGTGATAGATACCCCTTCAAATTGACCTGTTAGAAGTAAAAATGTTAAATAAAATTTGAAAAATTAGGCAAAATCACATACTTCTAGGGCTGGCAAGGACCATAAGAGATGAACCAGACCAACCTCTTCATTTTGAAGATATGGAAGGCAAGTCCCAAGAAGTGAGTATAAATGACTTGCATAAGACAAGTAGGTGATAGATTCAAGTCTTGGGGAAGCTAGGTGGCACAGTGGATAGAGCACTGGTCCTGAAGTCAGGAGAACCCGAGTTCAAATTCAGCCCCTTAGTTGTACGACCCTGGGCAGGTTACTTGACCCTGATTGCCTCCAAAAGAAAGAAATTAAAAAAATCCAAGTCTTCTGTCTCCTATTCCAATGTCTCCTCTAAACTGGTCAGAATATCTTATTATTTTCCCCCAAAACAGAAAAAAACTTATAATATTAGTAAAATCATCTACCTTTCATAATGTTAATGACCACTGGTGGGCAATGAATATTTATGAAAAGCCTTTACGGACCAGGTTATTCAACGAATGATTCTGGTTATCAAGACCTGGGTTAGGCATGGTAATCCCCACTTTCTACTGGGAAGGCTGAAGCTGGTGGATCATTTGGGCTTGGAAGTTCTGAGCTGAGTTCTAAACCCATCAGGTATCTGTACTATGTCTGGAACAAAAACGGTAAGTAAGCCCCCAGATACAAGACTGTCTATGTCTAGAAGGAACATATGGACACAGATAAGAAATGGAACAGGTCAAAATTCTTATGCCAACCAGTAGTAGGATCTGGCCCTTGAGTAGCCCCTGCACTTTTAGCCAGGGCTGGATAAGAATACTCAAACTAAAAATAAAACAAAAAACAAAATAAAAAAAATAACAACCAGACTCTACCAATGCAGATGGGCACCCTTTCTGCAACTTAAGAGAACTGATAATTACTTAGTCCACCGACTACAATTAGGCTCCTTGCTAAGCAAAGGTGATACAAAGAGAGGCAAAAGAGTCCTTGCCTTCAAGGAGCTTACAGTCTCTTTTCATGCAGTATCATTAACTTTGGTTGGAAGGCACACTAAATGGCCTGGAATATACTGGAAAAATTATGATGAAAAGATGGAAAGGTTTGTTGCACATTCAACAAAGACCAGTACACGCCCCTGCATTGACCATGTCAGTACACTGTGGGTTTGGCAGAACAGCCACAACAGTGTCAGTTGTAGAGAGCACAGTTCCTGTGGAAACACTGATGCCTCAGGTTAAAAAATTATGAGAACACACACACATAGTATACACACACACACACACACACACACACACACACACATACACACAGGCTGATTCTTAAATGCTGTAATCATGCCTATGACATACACACATAGTGTCTTTCCATGTTATATGCCATCAGTAAAGGCATGATCTTCAGATTTAATCTTTTTATTTAGTTTTCCTAGAATATATAGAGCTTGATATTTTGAGGTCATGTAAAATTCTTCAATGAGCTACAAATTTATATACAAAAATATAAGTTAGGTCAGTTCTTAAAGTTAAATAAATTAGGTTGATCTTATTACATCCTGAAGAATGAATAGAGTTGTCCCACCTTCTTCATAAACTTTCAGCAGTATTCCAGGCTGAAAAGGACTTAACATTTGCAAATAAATCTGACAAATTTGTAGAGCAAAGTAGGACAGCTGACTGCCACTAAGTGCCTTTCTCCCTAAGAGCACATTTTCATCTATAGATAAGTCAGGCTGCCACACAGGCTATTATATTTTCAGGAACCAATTGCCTAACCCTGCAGTCTCTCAAAATTTATGTAAGGGCTTCTTAGGAAAGAGAATAGAATTAAGGAGAGAAAGATGACATGAGCTATTTCCCCCGTTCAATTAATCTAAATATACCCTACTTAATTAAGAATTAGCTTGGTCTACAAGAAAAAGCACTGCATAAAAACATCAAGAGGCCCGGATTTGTATTAAATAGCTGTGTAAGCTTGGACAATCAATCAATAAATACATAGTTTAACAGCACCTTGGTAAAGGATGAAAAACGATCACTGGAAACAATCCTTGCCCTCAAAGAGCTTCCAATCTATGGGAAAATAATACATACACACATACATATATGCACATATGCATATGTGTGTGTATGTTATATGCAAAATAAATACAAGATATTTAGGGAGATGAAGCAATAGCAGGTAAACACTCAGCACCATGCCTGGCACACAGTAGGCACTTGAAGACTTATATACTTTACAAAGTGAAGATGAAGAGGGAGTGAATTCCAGAGATGGATTAAATCCCTTAACCTCTCTGGGCCTCAGTTTCTCATTCTGTCAAATGAAGGGGCTGGATTCTTAACCTTATTTTGCAGCCTAAACTCCACAGCAATCTTGTGAAGCCTATTAACTCTTCATCAAACTAAGATTTTTAAATGTACAAAATAAATACACAAGATCACAAAAGAAACCAATTATATTGAAATACAATTATAAAAAAATTTTTAAACAAGTTCACAGTCTCCAGGTTAAGAACCCCTAGAATAAGGATACCTAAGATCTTGTCCTCCTACTCAATGATTCCAGTTCTTTTCTTTTTCCACTCTCCCAGTCCATATCTTCCATGCCATCTGGAAGTAACCTGTTATTTAGGCATTTTGAAACAAAAGCCAAGCTAGGAAAGAAATGAAACCAATAATCTTAATTTCAAAAATATCAGTGAGAAGACATTCAATGTCATAGTAGACATGATTTTCCAGAAGTTTGATTCTTATTTTTCACAAATATACTATATATTCTTTCTAATACTGAATTGTAGTACCATTTGTAAAAACAAGGTTAAAAAACATTATAAATGCAACACTTTGTGTTTTTATACCAACTCTGGAGTGGCTAATTTATGTTGCAAGAAAATGCAAGTGAAATTGTTTTTAAAAGATAAAAAGTAGCAAAGAAGAAAAATAACTCTAACTTTACAATCCCAGCAAAGCTTTCTAAACAATGCTCTGCATTGATTTATAAATGTTAAATTTAAGTCGTCAAGATCGTAACTTTTTCTCCTTGCCAAGAGAAGGCTGAAGATAATGGAGCTCTATATTCCTGGCATTTCATGTGACAGACATATTTCATGCTTCTCAGTGTTGGCTGTTTTAAAAACTTGATTGTAAACAAATATTTATTCTGTTTATTCTAAACAAATATTTAGAGGACTTCAGAATTGAGCTTTTCTTGTGAGACAAAAGCCAAAAACATTTGAACAGATGCGGCTCTCTCCTGAGATTGGTACCAAAGGTCTGGCATTAGTAGTTTCTGAGCAATGAGTCAGTTTCATGAATAATTACAATAGCACTTAATTACAGCTAAGAGGGCTTGTTCTTAGAATCTTGGATTAGATTTCATACCTGAAAACAATGGAAGCCAGAAACATGCAGGCAAATTTTCACTGAGTCTAGGTCCTCTTTACATACAGGTTCCAGGCAAATCAATACCACCACCATACAAATACTGGGTACACCAGATAAAGAAAGAAAAATAATATCCTTCTATAAAATTTGAAAAAGGGGAAGGGGACGGAAGGCATTTATACAGCACCTACTATGTGTCAGGCACTATACTAAGTGCTTTTTTACAAATGTTATCTCTGATCCTTACAACAATCTTGAGAGGTATCTACTATTAAGATCCCTATTTTATAGTTGAGGAAACTGGCAGAGGTTAAATGACTTGCCCAGGGTCACACAATCAGCATCTGTGGCTGGATCTGAATCCATGTTTTGCAGAATCCTGGCCCAGTGCTCTATCTACTATGCTGCCAGCTACAATATATGCTCAAAATATTCAAATTTCTAATAAGTCCATTTTTAAACAGCTGAAACTAGTGTTTATTCTTTTCAATTACACAGTAAATTATTAAGTATCTAATATATGCTGAGCCCTGTGATATGTATGTGTGACACAAAGTTTGGATAGAAT
The DNA here is from genome assembly GCF_011100635.1 of Trichosurus vulpecula. NCBI lineage: Eukaryota > Metazoa > Chordata > Mammalia > Diprotodontia > Phalangeridae > Trichosurus > Trichosurus vulpecula. The sequence continues at coordinate 216,848,752 of NC_050580.1, read as the reverse complement.
CTCCTCCAGAGAGCTTAAAGTGATTTTTTTTTAAATTTTGTTTTGGGTTTTATTTTTTTTGAGGGGGGGGAACAATACTGTAGGCAATACGTCCACAAATAACTATAACATAAAATGATACACGATAAGCTCAAATAAATAGGAGTATTATGTTAACACTAAGGAAGGGACCAAAGCCATTATTGATTTTACTTGGGAAGGAAGTGAATCAGGAAAGACTTCCAGGAGGTGGCATTTGAGTCATGCTTTAAAAGATCCATTAGAATTCCATAGACGTAATGGGTGAGGAAGGAAGAGGAGAAGGAATTCCACGAATGGTGCAGAATGCAGTCATAGAGCTAGAAAAGTGGAGATATGTACTGAAAAGGTTTAGTAGTCCAGATTAGTTAGAACTTCAGTGGTATTGATAGAAATAGTAAGAATTTAAGGGTGGAAAGGTTGGGTGATACCAGATTGTGGATGGCACTAAATGCCAGGTTTAAGAGTTTCTACTTTGTGAAGTAGAGAGAGAAGTAACACAGTCATATTTTTTTTTACATTTTTATCAGTGATTTTGCTTATCAAATTTGTAGATGACACCAAGTTAGTAGGGAGACTTAACAGTTCAGATGGCCAAGTTAGGATCCTTGCCAAAAAAATATTTCAGCAGTCTGAGACAATGCCTGAATCAAAGAACGTTAACTGCATTAACAAAAATCAGTTTCAAAAGCATAGTTGGACAACAGTTCATTTGAAAAAGGTCTGGACTAGAAACTCAAGGAGCAGATGGTACGATATGACATAAAAAAGATGACATAGATAATGGCAAGAACTATCTGAACTGATGCAGATTAAAATAAGCAGAACCAGGAAAAGAATATACACAATGATCACAATGGAAATGGACAAAAAACAAGAAGCCAAAACTGAACATTGTATAACTATAGTGACCAAGAAGCTTGGTTCTAGAGAAGATTTGAGAAAAGTGTATCTCCCTCCCTTCTTTGCAAAGTTGGGGTTTTTTTTTAAATTGTGGAACATTGCATAAATTGTCAGACTCAGTTAATGTGCTAGTTAATTTTGTTAGACTCCTTATCCCTTCCCCATCTTTGTTTTTTATTCTTTGTTACAAGGGATATTTCAATGGGTAAGGAAGGGGGAGGGAAATCTTCAGAAATGAAGGAGATGTAAAACAAAATATATCATTTTTTAAAAGTTAATGATAGTAAAGGCTACATTAGGATACAATATCCAGACTGACAGAAACAATAATAATTGTGCCACATTCCAAACTAGTGAACCGCATCTGCACTTAATATTAATAATTATATGGATTTCCTAGTCTCACATCTCAGGCAAGACATAGATTGTGTCAGTCAGACACAATCAGAAGACAGTGTCTAAGACAGTAAAAAGACTAGAGAGCAAGCCATGTAAAAAATTAAGGGTGTTTTAATCTAGTAAGAAAAAGATGATTTACACGGTGATGGAAACATGAAAACAGTCCTCAAATATCTGAAGGGCAGTCATGCTAAAGAAATAGGAACAATGAGGTGGATGTTTCAAAAGGCAGATTTAGGCATCATGTAAAGGAAAACTTCCAAAAATCAGAGCTTTCCACTAGTAGAAAGGATTGTTTCAGGAGGAGGTATGTTACCTAATTGATGACCAATTCTCAGTGATGCTGTAGAAAAAGTTACTGGTCAAACTAAATGGAGTCTGGGGTCCCAGACAACTCTGTGACTGTATAATTCTGTAATCAGATCTTTACATAAGTAAAATCAGTCTGACAATTATGTGAGGGATGGAGTGATTGAAGGCAAAAGACTAAAGTTGCAAACCCCTTTTAAAAAGCTACTGAAATAGTGCAGGCAAGTACAATGACGATCTGTAGCAGAGTGGTGGGTAGTGGCAGTGGAGGTAGATGGGAGGGGACAGATAAAAGACACAGAGGTAAAATCGAAATGACTTGGTCCTTTCCCCCTCAAAAAATGAACACCAACAAACAAACAAACCCAATCCCAATATCTGTTAACTGATTAAAGATAAGAAACATAAAAAACTAGAAGTAAAGATAACACCAAAGCTTCAAACAAGACTGAATGAAAAAATAACTTCAACAAAATATCAATCAAATCACAACCAGCCTTTCTGTATATTAAGCAATAAAACAGCAGAAAGAAAAATTCCATTCAAATAATAAACAACACATAAAAACGTTGGAGTCCACCTACCAAGATACAAACATTAATTTTAAAAATAGAAATACAAAAGATTCCTTATGGAAATGAAGACAGATCTACCTAAATGGAGAGATATTAATTGCTCATTTTTGGACCATCTCAATAATATAGAAATTACAAAAAATTACTTTATTCAGTGCCAAACCAAATACCAAAGGATTACTTTGTAGATGTTAAAAATAATAAAATTCATTTGTATGAACAGAAGATTAAAGATGTCAAGGGAAATGGGAGTCTAGTCTTACCAAATCTCAAACTAAACTGCAGTCACCATGAAAATTATTTGGTACTAATTTAAAAAACAAATCAACTGAGAAGAACAGATTAAGAACGCAAAAGAACCAGAAGCAAATGAACATAGAAGCATAGTGTTTAATAAACCCCCAAACCTCAACTAATGGGGTAAAGACTCACTATTTGATGAAAGTTGCTGGGAAAACTGGAAAGTACTATTGGCAGAAGTTAGATTTAGAACATCTCACACAATATACTAACATCACAGGTCACATAATAAACAAATCAGAGGAACAGAGAAGGAGATATCTTTGACAACTATGGGTAGAAGAGTCCTTGACCAAACAAGGGATAGAGAAGATCAAAAAAGATAAGCAATTTTGAGTTTATAAAATTTAAAAGCTTTTGTGTGACCAAAATCAAGGTAAGATAAAAAAAAAAAGTTCACCAAGAAATCCTTTTTTGTAGCAATTCTCTCTGAATATGATTTGTACAAAATATGTATGGGACTGTGTTGGCAATCAAAATGGGCTCTTAGCACTTAGTTCAACCAAGTGCCCTTGAAGAGTTTGGCTTTTATTTCCTTGATCAAATTAGGAGTCTTTGATGACCTCCTTGCCTCGAGGGAAAGCCTAGTTTACATGGGTTTGAGTGACATGTTTGTGACATCAGAGGCTTTTAGACCATGTGGGTTTAAGTAGCATCTTTGAGACGATTTTAGGTCACATGGGAAAGTCACATGTGTGACTCACCCTTGATCCTGAAAAAGATATAAAACCAGGGGTTGGCTTTCTTTTTTTCGGAGCTTTGACCCACAAGCAGTGTAGCGCGCATGACTCTGGGCCTGCCCTTGTTATAAGCTCCCAGGCTGAACTTAGGTGTTGGTAACTATGAATTGTATTTGGCCTGTATGTTGATGTTTGTAATTTGTTTGTATTTGCTCTGAAGTTCAGGGTGCTGCCTTTTTCCCCTGAACTAAGTGAATGGTATTTGTATGCTGAATTAAATTAAGCTTGTTAACCCCTTAACGTTGCTTTCCTTAGTAAAGCAGATCAAAAGGACCTGAGCTTGCAATGGTCTGTGAGCAGGTTGTTGTTGATTTTACACCCCCCATAGCAGCTGCTAGCTGGATTGTTGAAACAGGGACTGATTCGAATTTTAAAGCCCTAAACAAGCTGGCCCCAAACCTCTCTTTCCAGCCTTACTGAACATTATTCTCTCTTCCCCACTCAGTTAAACCGGCCTTCTTTCTGTTCCTCACACATGACAGTGCATCTCCTGCCTCCATACCTTTGAACTGACCATATCTCCCATTCCTAGAATACACTTCCTCTCTACCTCTACCTCACAGAGTTTCTCCCTTCCTTTAAGATCCAACTCAAGCATACCTTCTACATGAAACTTTTTCTGATCATCTTGCTAATGCCCTCCCACTCAAACTACCTTGTTAGACAGTCAGTTAATAAGCATTCATTAATGGCTTACTATGTGCCAAACACCAAACAAAGGCCGTGGGGATGCAAAGAAAGGCAAAAATAAAAAAATCCCTGCTTAATATATATTTGTATTTATTCACTTCACATTTATGTTGTATATCATTTTATATGTACTTAACTCCTGCATTAGAATGTAAGCTCATTAAAAGTAGGAATTTTCTACTTCTTTGTACTTGTATCCTCAGTCCTAACACAGTGGCTAGCATATAGTGGGTGTTTAATAAATGCTTGCTGATTGATTAAAATAAAAAAGAACAAGAGACATTCCTGAAAAAGATAAGTGGTCAAAGAATATAAACAAGAAATTCAAATTAAAAAAAAATACTAAGGTCTCATCTTATTAGCAAAGATGACCAAGAAAAAAAAGGAAAACAGATACAGTAATTTACTGTCGGTGAAGGTACGAATTGGTGAAGCCATTCTTTAAAGAAACTTGGAACTAATCTCTAAACATCACAACTGTGTTAGGAATCTCCTTCAAAGAGTTTGTTTGTTTTAAAGAGCAAATGGATTCATACATAGGAAAATATTCATAATGGCATCTTTTGTTGTGACAAAGAACTGGAAATTTTGGAGGCACCCATTAATTGGGGAGAGGCTGAGCACGTTATGGCATATGAACATAATGGAATAACATTGTGCCCTGAGAAACACCTAGATGAATTTTATGAATTGATGCTGAGTGTAGCAAGCAGACCCATGAAAGCAACCTCTACAATGACTACAAGATCGTAAACCAAAACAACTTGAAAAGACTTAAGAACTCTGATCAACTCAATAACCACACACAATTCCAGGAGACTAATAATAATGAAGCATGCTTCCCAATCCTTGATAAAGAAGTGCTGTAGTAAAGAGACAGAATAAGGTCTACATTTTCAGACATGACCAATGGGTGCCTTTGTTTTGCTTGACTATCCTTATTTGTCAACGAAAGGGTTTGGAAAAGGATGGAGTTGGAGGAATGGGAATAGTAATTCCATTTAACAAAAAAGAACAGATCAATAAAAAATGTTAAAATCTGACAGAAAGAAGTTCAGTTTTGAGCTTAACATGCTATATTTGTTACATAGTATTAGAAGAAAAGCTGTACAACAGTCATGGTTTCATAAACAATCTTCTACTTCTCTTTTTATACGGAAATGTTTGTGTTTGCTGATATTTGTCAGAATAACAAAAATAATGAAAATTAAAATCTTGACATCTTATGTGCACAACTGAGAATGAAATTAGTACTTCCTACCAAAGAATTTATGAGACTTTTGGGACATCCTGTATAGAAAAATCTCATCTTTTCTTTAAATCAAACTAAAAGTTAAAGTGCTTGTAAATTCATGAGTCCAAATTGTTTTCTCACAATTCTAATTTTTTTTCCTTTAGTCAACATAAAATAAAACCCACCCTACTGCTGGCGAGAGATAGTCAAAAGTGAAGCAATGGAAATACAGAGTCACAAAATCCAAGAGATGGAAAGGACCCTGGGGACTACTAATTTAGTCCAAAATAATGCTGCCTACTACCAATCCCAAAAAAGTAGTCATCCAGCTGACTTCAAGGTAGGAGGTACTACCTCTTATCATCAACATTTCATGTTTAGATATCACTCATTTTTAGCAATTCCTTTACATTGAGTCTAACTCTTTCTGCCATAACTCTATCTAGTTCATCTCTCTGGAGAAGAATCATGAAGTCTCATTCCTCTTCCACATAACAGTCTTTTAAACACTTGAAGATAACTATATTATGTCTTCCCAAGGTCCTCTTCTCAAAGTTACTTTAGGCGCCACCTCCTTTAATAGGTATGTAGCTTCTTTCCCACCTTTGTTGCCCATCTTTGGACATTCTCCAGTTTAACCATAATCTTCTTAAATTTAGTATCGAGTTTTTGTTGTCCAGTCATTTCTGTCATGTCTGACTCTTTAGGTCCCCACTTGGGGTTTTCTTAGCAAAGATACTGGAGTGGTTTGCCATTTCCTTTTCCAGCTCATCTTACAGATGAGGAAACTGAAGCAAAAAGGGTCAAATGACTTGCCCAGAGTCATACAGTTAGTGTATGAGGCTAGATTTGAACTTTTGTTGATGAGTCTTCCTGACACCAGGCCTGGCACTCTATCCACTATACCACTTACCCAGATGGAATCTGATCAGGACAGAATATGATAGAATTATCATTTCCCTGAGCATTGTACAACCTAAGATCATAATAGGTTTTTTCTTTAAAAAAAACTACCTTATCACACTCCTGAATCATAGTGAGCTTTCAGCACACACAAAAACCGACAAATTTTTTTTCACAGGAAGTGCCGTCTAGTCATGCCTCTTACATCTTGCACTCTTAAAGTTGGCTATATTATACCTCTATCTTTAGATGTATGCCTTTACATTTTTTCTTATTCAATTTAATCATGTTAAATTCAGATCAATCCTCCATCTCCATAGAGATCTTCTGGGACCAGGTCTGTCATCCATCACATTAACTATCCAACTCAGCTTTTTGTCATCAGCAAATTTGATAAGCACTCTATTGGTGGCTTACTATCTGTGTTATCTGTGTAACTGATAAAAATGTTAAACAGTATAGAGGTAAGGACAGATCTCTGGGAAACTGATTAGGGACTTTCCCCCAAGTTGACATTGGACCATTAATTAAGCTCTTTGGGTTTAATAATTTTGAACCCAACATTCCCTCCCCAAATGGAGAGAGAGTGGATTATCTCCATTCTATTATAAAGAATTCTATTCCCTGTCAAGAGACTAGATTCTCTTGACAGGGAATAGAATTCTTTATATCAGTTTCTCTTAAACACTACATTATTAATTTAAAATAAATAAGTTATGAGGCAAAAAGGGCATTTAATTTAGAGTCAGAAGACCTGGGTTCAAATCCTAGGTCTGCTACTTGCTGCTTGTTTGACCTTGGACAAGTCAATTAACTCCTCTATGTCTCTCCTTTTTTCTTACCTTTAAAATACAAGGGTTGGGTAAGATAATCACTAGGTTCCATCAGTTCTAAGTCTTTTGATCCTGTAATTTCCTCAACAACAACACTCATTTCAATTTTTCAAAGCATCCAATAAGTCACAACACTTTCAACTAACCATTAAATTATGAGCTAAAATCTGTTCTTATTTGCCATTTCACCACTCACTACCACCAAACCCTCTATATCTATTTACTCTGAATATTTTTTTAAAACTGGTATTTCAACATCTGAAAACAATCATTCCCATACATCACTTTATATCTTTTCTATGTCTGTAGTAGTTCTCTCATTATCTCTTCCTACATTGTACTTACGCCTAAAAACAACTGCCCAGGTGGACAAGGTAACTCTCCTCTAGTTTAAATTCCACTTCTCACATGGAGAAAATAATTCTCTTTTCCAGCAACCACTATGAAGTACCTATTGCTGGATAATCTAATCATTTATATACAAACTAGACATTAAAGCGGTAAGAAAAGAAGGAATTAAAATGAGAAAGAAAAGTGTCTATCTTATAACCTAACTTTGGAAAGTCTTTGCCTCTGACTCCTAATGCCCTATTTGGCATTCCTCATGCTATAATGGAAGTTCAATGAATGTCAGTAAGCATTGCTGAGACAAACTGGATGCACATTTACAACTCTAAAGCAATTAAGTAAAGGCCACTTAAAACTAGAATGGCATATTTAAGAAAGTGTCAAATTCTGAATTATCCAAAATAATAGAAGGGAGAAATAATGCATCGAGGTGATTCAAAACACAAGATTCTCTCAAATCATTTGCATGTGGCTCAAGTAAATCAGCATTTTTAAATTTATTTATATTTTAAATATTTTGGGGGAGTTATCTAAAAGGAATGTGAATAAATCCTTTTGTAAATCTAAATAATTATTATTTGTTGTTGTTTAGTCACTTTCAATCATGGAGTTTTCTTGGCAAAGATACTGGAGTGGTTTGCCATTGTCTTCTCCATATATATGTATATATATAGTGACATTAATAATAAAATAATGGCTAACATTTATATAGTGTGTCAAGGCTTACAAAGCACTTTACAAATATTATCACATTTTATACTTATTGGTAGGTAGTTGTTATTATTATCCCCATTTTACAAATGAAGGAACTGAAGCAAGCAGAAGTCAAGTGACTCGCCCAGGATCACTCAAGTGTCTGAGGAAACATCCGAACTCAGGTCTTCCTGACTCTGATTCCAGCATTCTATCCACCGTACTACTTATACAATAAAACTCTATTTTCACATACATTCTCTGGATAGCCTCAAAGCACAGGGCATTTGCATATGATTTTATAATAATATACTTATTAAGAAGCATGCATTCCTGAAGTACACAAAAGAGCCCTCTCTTGTGGACAGGGTTCAAAATTATGCTCTCTGGCAGGGAAGACCAAACTAGGTTTTAAAACTACCAGAGGAAAGCCATATGAAAGTAAGGGCACACATAATAAGACATAGATGCTTTTTTGCTTTTGTTTTTTTACTCTCCCAAAAGTTGGGGCACTTTATTTCCTTTCCATTTGCGCTGTATTGGCATACTAATTATCCATTCTTTTTTTTTTTCTTTTTTGGCAACAGGGGTTAAGTAACTTGCCCAGGGTCACATACCTAGAAAGTGTTGGAGGCCCCATTTCAACTCAGGGCCTTCTGACTCAAGGGCTGGTGCTCTAACCACTAGGTGCTGAGCCTCCTAGCTGCCGCTATCCATTCTTTTAACTGTCACTTTTATGTCAGTTTTACAAAAGCTTTTTTGCTCTGCCAATAATTTTACCTTAATGCAAATATTATTTTCAAAGGATAGACATAGGTCTGTTCAATAACAAAGATGATAAGATGACAATGTGAATTTTTATCCTCTTGACAAAATTAACATTTTCATTATTTTTATAAGTCTCATTCCAAAGTCCTAAAACTTGGAATAAATCTTGAAAGATCTCGTAGGTCTTAAAACATTGTACCAAAAAGACGCCTCCCTGGTGTGAATTTGAAGTGTACTACAATTTGCCCCCAGCCTAAAAACATCTCCCAGGAAGACCTGATAGGATGCCTGACATATATAACATTATTCTAAGAAGCTCCCTGTTAAAATGTAAATTAATCAGATATATCAGTCATTAATAACTACCACATTGGAAATTGTTCGAGAGGGAAAATAACAGAGGAAAAAATTTTTATAATAATCAAAAAACATTAAGCATCTCTTACGCCCCCAGGAACTGTGCAAGAGGCTGAGGATACAAAGACAAAATTACATATTCCCTGCCCTCAAGTAACTCATGTTCCACAGGAGGTACTGAGAAAAACCATTGACTCTGCAGACAGAGGATGCACGTTCAATTCTTGCCTAACATTCACTACCTGGGTGACCACAAATAAACCAAGAAATCTCCCTAGACCTTAGTTTCCTAATTTGTAAAACTGAGTGATCAGACACAGTATCTAGACCTATGATCTCAATCACGTATACTTAAATAAGTAATACAAGATAAGTTCAGGGTAAATTTGGAGGGAGGGAGGAGGTGATAAAAGCTGAAGGGGAGGAGCATCAGAAAGGCTTCATGTAGGAAGTGGTTTGAGCTGGGTTTTGAAGGGAACTAGGTACTCTAAGAGACAGAGGTGAAAAGAATGTGCATTCCAGACATGGCGGACACCTGTGCAAAGGAACCGATACAGGGTGTCCCCACAGCCTAAAACTGACCTGCTTTACAGTGGACATTTTCATACGCTTTAAAGACCTGCAAAGCAATTTACACACCTGATCACATTTGAGTCTCACAAACACCTTTTGAGGTAGCTACAAGCATTATTATCACTGTTTGGCAGATGAGGAAATTGATCCTCAAAAACTTAAATGACTTGCTTATGATCACTCTGCTAGAGAGTATTACTTGAACTGGGTCTCTCCTAACTGAAGCATAAGGACACTATACTAAAAGTCTTACTTAACTTCTAACAAAATCTTATGATCTATGGTAAACCTCAGAGCTGTTTTTGAAGGTTTAAAAATATACTCAAAAAACAGTAACAAAATTTGATTTAGTGGAGAAAATACTGGATATGGAATTAGAGAAAACTAGAAACAAGGTTTGGAAAATCACTTAACCTCTGGATCAGTCAAAAGGATATTTGCATGAGGTAGCTCCTTGAGAAACAAATGAGAGTTACCAGAGCAGTTTAGAACCTTAAAACTTAAGTAAGTATAAGCTATAGCATGAGCCCATAAATCTGTCCAAACACTTTTCTTTTGATTAATACTTCATTCATCTTCCACAAACTATTCATTCCTATCTGGAGTCACTCTAGTTTAAGCAAGTAAAACTGTCCTCTGAAGTCTTTGGCCTCTTCTCTTCCCTGAGGATATAGGTTAAAGCACTCAAAGCATTATAAAATGAATGTTTTCCCTAGCATCCTCTGTTAAAGTAACCTAATGTGGTACCACTCACTAGAACTAGAAGCATTATTAGGATTCCAATGCTCAATTAGGCCTCTTCTACCAGGAGAATCTCCTCTCTGCTTGGCAGCCTGGAGGAATTATGGGGGGAGGACATCCACTCATAATCCCCTTCCTCTGGGACTTTTCCTTCTCAGTCTCTCATTGGCCTATCCACCCCATGGAGCTCTAAGGACTTTTCAAATGGGAACCAAGGCCAGCAGACATCTGTGCCCAGGGGACACACTGCTTCTTGCCCTGCTGTGACACCCCCTCCTCTGTCCCATGAGCTAGCTCAGTGTGTGGTGTGTTGTGATTCCTGGCAGCTTCGTTCTGGCTGTCTGATTTCCCCCAGCCCAGGTACCAGCTTAATTTTGTCACAAAAAAGGGATTTTTATATCCAAGGATTTCAAACCATGGTAGATAATCTAGAAAATGGCCATGTGCAAAACCTACCTCATACTGAATATGTCAAGAGGAAAAAAAACAGCTATATATCTTCAAAAGGTTTTTGCACAATGGCAAGATCTAAGGCATGTTAGACCTTGATTCATCTTAATTCTGTTGCAAAATCCAATTCTACTATCTCAGCACTCAGGAAGTATTTTATGGGTACCTGACTTGTAATAGAAAAATAAATCTATGTGCTTTATATAATAGCTATGTTTATAAAAAGCCTCGTGTCCTTTTTACCGAGTATAAATACTGACATGAATGACTCTGGCACAAGAACACAATTTAGCTAACAATTCCGAAACAGATACTGTGGATGGATAGATGGACAGATGGATGGATGAACTGACAGACGAATGAAAAAGTATTTATTAAGTTCCTACTATGTGCAAAGTGCTGGGGATACCAATACAAAGGTGAGACAGTCCCTGCTCTCAAGGACCACCTTCAAATAGTGAGAAACAACATATATAGAAGGAATCAAAGGAAAGAGAGAAGGAAAGGCCAAGGGGTCTTTTGGAAGCTGCAAGGAAGACAATGTGTCATCATATATCTTCTTTAGTGTCATTTCTATTGGTAAAACCACATACATTTCTGATGATCTGTGGATAAACAACAGGAAAGACACTTACCTCTGTCTACAACATATATCTGAAATTGCTAAACTCACTCCATCACTCCAATTAATCTGGAGGCTGCTTAAAATTTTTAAGTTAAAAAATAAAAGATATAAGACATGAAATGCAAATGTACAACATCAAAAAAATCTGATGCAGTCTGCTTTAAACCAGTCAAATATTTAGCATTGGGTTGCTACCCCCTCACATCCCCCACTTAAAAGCCAAAACCCTGCTCAGCTCATTGAGCATGACAAATTGTGTCAACTCTCTCTTAAACTGTTCCATTGATCTGCCTAGTAACTGGTTTTCTCTGACCTTCACATAGTCCTCAGATTCATTCCCTCTACTCTGTGTGGTGACTTCTGGTTTTTTGAGAACATATCCTGCCTCTTTCCCTTTTGCTCCATGTATACATAACTGAAATCCTTCCCTGTTTTGTGTGGCCTTGCCTCTGGCCCCTTGAACTTAGTACCTGTACCCCACAAGAACTGCATGTTCTACCAGGAATTAATTCCCTACCTCCTGGAGCAACTAGCTTCAGCTCCAGAGAGAACAAGCTGATCAGGACCAAATCTTCTATCATGTGAAAATGGAGACAATAGAGAAGTTTTTATTTTAGGTGGGCAGAGTACCAGGTCTAGAGGGCAGAAGCAATGATTGCAATTATCCTTTTATGGTTTCTACCATAGAATCACGTACATCCCGGCACTTAGTAAATGACATTTGATTAAGGTGAGAATGAAACTGCTCTATCGACAATGATCCAGTCCTACTCTTTACAACAGGAACAGAGTGAGGACTTTTTTGTTAGCAGTTTGGGAATGTTTATGCCACTACCCATCTTTTCTCCATAAGACAAAAGGGGTGAAGTGAGTCCAGAGGTGACCAAAGAACTGTAGAAACATAGATGGAAAGCTGGAAGGGAACTAATCCGTCATCTAGTTTACCCACCCTGCCACACTCCCCATCCCACCCCAGCCCTCACTTTACAGATGAGGAAACTGAGATCCAAAGAAGTTACTTGCCCAAAGTTCCACAGGTAGGAAGGAAATGACAGTCAAGATTCAGGCCTAGGCCCACATCAGTAAACCTAAAGAGAATTTCTGGTGGAAAAAGTAGATATATAAAAACACTGCTGGTGTATTCATGCATTAGAGGTATTTCTAATCTAGGAATTCTTAGCAACTACTTCTGAAATTTATAGTAGGCACAGAAACAATATCATAGTAATATTAATAAATTTCCCTTCTGACAGTATCATGTCTCACCAGAAATGTCTAGTCTCACACAATCCTCCAGAATGACATTAAAATAAACAAACACTATGATATCCTGGACTGCTAAAATCGATCATCCATTTAATTAAAAATGTCTGTCCTATGGGTGATTTATAGAATCTTGTCATTATTTGGTCGTCACCTAGGGTGGATATAGATTGGTAACTACAGACACATCAGAACTCTGACATTAATTACTATGCCAGAGGGAATGGTATCCTGGTATAAATAAGCAAACAAGCAAAGTAATATCCAGTTCCTCTTTATGACACAGCTAATAGGGACATAACTTACAAACTACGTACAAGAAGTACATTCATGTTGAGAAATGCACAAGCGCTTGTTAAGACATCATCCTTTTTCATTTTTTTGTCAAAACTAAACAAACAGCTCCAAAGGCTAAGTTCATTAACTACCGAGTATAGATAGATCCACACTAAGAGTAGGTGGCTCCTAAAGGTCTTCATCTCCTTCATTATAAAGACTGCTTAAAGTTGCATCTTACAATTAAAACACACAAAACTGACTAGTTAATAAAATGTTTTCCCAATTAAAATTAAGCATCTGAATTTTTAATAAATTGGCTTTGCAAGAAATTCTGGTTAAAAAATTTGGTGTATTATTAAAAAGCTACCTCTGAAATGGATCCGTTTTGTGATTGGAACAAGTTATCCATCTCTCTGATTCTCAGTCTGCTTTCCCAAAAGACTGCTAGTGTCCCCTCCTAGTCTGAGTCTGTTCTATGATCCTAGACTGGGCTGAAGTTTTCCTCTTTCCTTTCCATATGAAGAAATCTTGTTTTTAAGTATTTCATTATAGCATTAGTTCTATGACTTCCTTAAATGCTCCTGAACATATTTAGAATTAGTGTGAATAAATTCAGATTGATCATGAATACTATGCAAGGAATTTAGAGAAACCTTCAGAATTCTATTTTCTCCTTCTAATCAGAAATGGAATCTACCAAGTTACATGTGATGTAGCCACTATGCCACATTTGTACCAGTGCTTTAAAACTAAGACTTTCCCTAGCCTCGAAAGGCTTCAAAATTTCCACAAGACTAATACACTTTGAAGGTGTGATCCCAAGATAGATTTGCATCAATCCATTACATACCATATACCCTGGCCTCTTGTAAGCAACAGTGATGTTCTCAATAATAACTGATAGTTATCCAAATAATATTTCGCTTCAAGTGATATGTTTTCCCCATAACAACCCTGCCTATTATCATCCTCATTTTACACAGGAGGAAACTGAGGCTAAAAGATTGTGACTTACCCAAGGTCACAAAGATGTTAAATCACAGAGCTGAGACTCAACTCCAGCTATTAACTCAATATCAGTAATTTTTCATCTTCGCAGAATTGCCATATTTACTTTGAGAGGGGCAAAAAGAGATAATTTTATGAAAAAAATCGAGCCCACAACAGCATAGTTTATAGTTACCTAACAGTTTAAGATTACAAAGTATTTTTCTATACATTATCTCCATTGATTGCCACAATAATACACTATTGATTATCCCCATTTTAAAGACAAGGAACAAAGAGGCTAACCAACTTGCCTTGAGTCTTATACCCAGTACTTGCATTCAAGTCCACCACTTTTTGCACTGTAGGAAATTGGCTTCATCTCTATCATATATGCAGCCAATGACAGAATATATCTGTCATTGGCCTTTTGGGCAAAAGTTTTTAGAATTAGAAGGGAAATCATAAAAAAATAAAAACATAAGGAGCTTATTTACCAAGTAAGTACACATCACCACAGTAAGTTAGATTTTCCTTTAAACATTTCTACTAATCACTATTACATATGCCCCTCACATTAGGATAAAACGTAAAAAATAAAATCAGATCCAAGTTCTACTGATTAGTCTCTATTGCTCTCCACATTTTAAATAAGTCCCCCTGGGTTCCCTTTTCTCCTTGTTGGTCATCTCTGCTGCTCAGGTATTACTCCATAAAAAAATATATATTGGACACCTAAGTGGCTAAGTGGATGTAGCACTGGGTCTGGAGTCAAGACCTCAGTTCAAATCCAGCCTCAGAAGCTTACTAGCTGTATGACCGTGGATAAATCACTTAACCCTGTTTGTCTCGGTTCCTCATATTTAAAATGAGATGGAGAACGACATGATAAACCACTCTAGAAGGCTTTCCCAGAAAATCCTAAATGGGGTCACAAAGAGTTGGACGAGATTGAACAACAATTATATTACATGTTTTAAAAACTGGAGCCTTGTACAACTATAATTTTTTTCACATCTGAACAAGGAATTTTCTACACTCAGACCTCTCAGTCTCATCACCGTATTCATAGTAACCTGGAGTTGGAAGTGACATTAGAGATTATTTTGCTTGTTTCTACTCCCTTTTTCAAAAGAAGAAACTGAGGCCTAAATAGGTCAAGTTACATGCCTGAGGTCACACAGAGAGTAAGAATGAAGGCCAGAATTAATATCCAGCTACTAGAACTGGTTCATTTGATACCTTCTGCGAGAGATAGCATGATGGAATCCAATGCTCATCCCATTCTATCATGTTGTCTCTCAAAGTGTATTAAAATGAATCAGGTCTAGCCTTTTCACCAAATACTGATACATCGGGGGACCATAAGCAAAACAATTTTAGTCCTTCCCTCCCTATAATCGTTTTTAAAGGTTTTTTCTGTATGGTGATTAAAATGGTTAAGAACAAATGCTTATTTAAAAATACTAGATTCTCACTATCCCAAAATGCACTCTTAAAATCATGCACCTTTATTGAATCTTTATGGAAAATTATCTATAATATCAGATCATAACAAGTCCTGTCTACTAAGAGAAGCCATACATCATAACTCCATGAGCATTTAAAACCTTACTTACATCTAAGAATACATTTTTCTTTCACACTTCCTACCCAACATCCTATCAATCTAGTACATATCTGTGAGACTCAATCTGCATTTCCACTTATAAGAATGCAAAAAAAAAAAGATTTTTTTTTAAAAGAGGAAGAATTTTTGTCATCAGGTAACTTATGTTATGGGTCCATTTCATGAACCCAAGACTCAAAGGCAGTAGAAATATGAGTGATGATAGCACTGTTCCCGCATTTGACTGGGCTATAAAACAAGCAGCAGCACTCACTCCTAGGATTTGATTTTTCTAAAGCCACTTGGGTTCAGATATTTGGTGCTGGCAGGACAAGAAATCACAAGGAGGCACATGGGATCACAAGGCGGCATGTGTACCTCTCTACAACATGGCGGCAATATTTTTGTGGGGCATAAACTCTGACTCCTTCCATTGCCTACAGCTTAAGAAAGAAAATGGTCAATGTTTGAAACTACTCTGACAAGAAATAGAAAAAACAAGAAGACAAAGAAAGCTTGTCTCCATCTGGGCAAGACTTCAGTTTTCAGAAGTGCACAAAAGACAGTGAGAAATGAAGTTGCAGAAGCAGAAATTGCTGATCATAACTGAGAAAATCAGAATGTGTCATAAATTGCATTAGTTTGGATTATTTTGGCCTTTTTTTTTGATAAAGAGTGCTTTCTAGTCACTGATCAATACCATAGGGGACACTAGCTCCAGAAAGCATAATAGCCTTTGTTTTACTATAATTGACCATTTCTGCTTTTCTTAACTTTTGTTAGCTTCAGGTAACCTGGCCAAAAACAGAGATGATAAATGTCTTAAAGTTCATCTAGATGCCCTGTAGCTGCACTTATAACAAAAGTAGAAAATATTTTTAAATAAGTCCAACTAGTAATTGTTGTAATTGCTATAATGAATAAACTATTCTTATATATGTAATTTTATATAGTGCATATTATAACACAAAATATAACATTATACGCTATATTTCATATATATGTCTTGTGCATACTTATATATAATTTAAATGTGGTCATTTCATGAAATAATCAAATTTTAGACCATATTTCCCTAATGTAACAAGGTGACAGACTAACAAAGAGAATGAATTTTTAAAAGTTCCTTTGAATATTTCAAATTTTCCTAGAATTTATTGCTTATTTAGGGAAATGATTTTCTCCCTTAAATTTTTTCCATGTTTTAAAATTTCCAGACACTTTTACATTTCTATCTTTAATTCTAGTACAGACAAACCACAGGCTTTGAAATATCTCTCAGCTTATCCTAGCCTACTAACATTTGCTCTTTTCCAGTACATTCTTCCCTTTCATCCTGATACCGCCAGCTTGCAAATCTTACTCTCACCCATTTATTTGGACCACAAAAAAAATGTATCTCATGCCACGAAGCCTATAGTCCCGATTCAATGATCATTAATTGATGATGATTCCCTTCAATAATAAGTATTTATCAAATGCCTACTACGTGCCTGACATTGTGCTAGAACAGACAAAAATTATGGCAAGTAAACAGCAATTTTGTTTTTTAAACAGAGTGCTTCATCAGCTATCAGTGATTTCGGTGAGATAATTTCTAAAGGACATATGGTAAACATCAATTCCACAATGACATCAATAAAAATAGCAGCTCACCTCATAGAACATTTTATTTTGCAAAGCACTTGGCTCACCACTCTCAGATGGGTAGTGGGGCCACTATCATCTCTATTTCACAGATAAGGAAACTGAGGCTTAGAAGCTTAAGTGATTTGGTTATGACCATACATGATCAGGTATGATCAAACAGAATTCAGGTCTTCTGACTCCCAAATCCAGTGTAATTTCCATTCTATCAACTGGACCTTCACTATTATCGGTCTGAGTTAAGGATGTGACTTCAATACTGATTAGCTCCCCAGTTGTAAAGATTTTTTTCACTACATAACTTAAACCATTTAATTTATTTACACAGCTGATTGTACTTTGCCTAACCACTTTGTATTACTGTAATAAATACTAAGAGAGAATGTAACTCATGTGAAAAACATAGACAATTGGAAAGCCATGAATGCTACAAATATCAACAATTCTAATTTCTTTTGGACCGTCCAAACTGCATTCCTGCTCACCATGAATCCTCATGTCCAAGGCAGCAGTAATAGATACACCTTAAATCCCACTGCATTCTAGTTAGGACCAAGCTGAAACTAAAGAATACACTTGCAAATTTCACCTACTTAGAAAACTGCTCAATAAGAACACTTTATAAGTGTGCAAACTTAGTTGTTCGTGAATATACAGGCCATGTGCTATCGCGAATCTAGTGTACTGTGTGTGGCCATTATATGTAATGCACGTGCATGTCTAAACATATGCATGTCTGTACAGGTGCTCCAACATGTATTCATAAATACTAGGAACAATGCCTTATGGAGTGTCTTACCACGAGCTCAAAGAAATTGCTATAAAGCGTCATTTATTCTCATCTATCTAGGGTACTACTCTGAGCTTAAAGAGGAAATCTCGAGGCCCTTTGTCCACCAGCGAAGGCTGGTCTCTAACAGCTTCCCTGAAGCCACTTTCCGCTAGCCCAGTCTGCTTTTTCAACAGTGGATGCCCAAGCAAGCTTCACACATCAGCAAACAAGCACTGGCACAAACCCACCAGTTTGTGTCACCGGTGCCATGGTCACCTGAGGCGGGGAATCCAAGTTTGGATCGAGTTTCTACAGACTCAAAGGCAAGGAGGGTAGGAATGAGGATTGGGTAAAGGGCTCGCCGCGGGGGTCCGTAAGGTGGGTGAGGGCCACTTACCCAACCCTCAAAGGTGTCGGAGGAGCCCGCAGTGCGCAGCAATTCTTGGAAATGCAAAGTACAGTTGGCCACGAAGTGGTCATACCCCAGGGGGGTCTCGTGGAAGACGGCCAGCTCCATGTGGCCGCCGTCTGTGACATTGGTACAGAACTCCTCGTTGTACGTGGGCTTGTTGGTCTTCTGCTTGGTGCTCGTTTGCCCGACGCGCACCTGGTCCACGCTCACGGTCAGGTAGGGATCCAGCAGCTGGTAGCCCTTCTTGAAAAGGGAGTGTCGCAAGGACCAACGGGTGGGCTGCAGCCCCACAGCCTCGCCGATCCTCACCCTCACATAGCCATTGAACTTCATGGTCCCGGACATGCCGCCACCCCAGCCCCGGGGGGCCCGCGCTGGCTCAGGAGTCGAGGAGAGCCGGGGAAAGGGCACGTCTGGGCTCAGTCGAGCAGGAGCGGCAGCCGCCGGGGCACCAGTGGTTCCGGAGAAAAGCAGCGCCGGTTCCCCGTGGGCCCGTGCCGGTTCATTCTTCCCCTTCCCCAGGACGTTTCCCCTCACCTCCCCTCCCTCCCAAGATGGAAAGGAGGGGAGCCGAGTCGGCGGAGCCCCTCCGCCAGCTATAGCAGCGAGGACGTCCCGCCTGGGCACAGGAGACGGGCAGCACCAGAGAGGGCGGTGGCACTGCCTCGACGCTTTCTCCCCAGCCCCAGTTCCCTTTCTTTTTGTCCAGGTAGGGAAATGCTTTTCCCGTAGAGCCCCAAAAGCGTCCTAGAGCCGGAGCTGCCCGTCCGGTTTAGACTCCGGCACGATGCATTTCTTCCTCCCTCTGCCTCCCCCTCCTTTTCCTCCTTCCCCCGCCTCCTCCGTCTGGCGCTCTCCCTCCCTCCGCGCTCTTCAAACCAGGAAGCAGCCGCAGTCCTTGGCGTGAGACTCCGACCAAGAGCTCCAAGTTGGGAGAGTCCCCTCGCAGCCTCCTGCGCTTTTCGGAGCCTCCTGGGGGGCAGGGTGCTGCGGCTGCAGCAGCCCCGACCCCTGCGGCTCGGGCGCCAGGCTGCGGGGGATAGGGGAGTTGGGGCGCCGGGGGTAGGTGGAGAGCGCGCTCTCCTGGGGCACCTCTCCTCCCCTAGCAGCTGCGGCTCCAGCTGTGGTAGGTGGGAAATCCAAATTGCCTACAGTCTCTGGTGAAGAAAGACAAGAGGCTGAGACCAAGCAAACACCTGAGGCGTATGTGACACAGGCCAAGAGAGCGTAGGGGAGGAGGAGAGCAAAGGGGAAAAAAGGAGGAGGAGCGAGAGAGCTTGGAAGCTGCACTGCCAGGATTTGCAGTGCGCCGGGGAACGCCCCCTTCCTTGGGACTGCTGGCACATCTCTCTTCTCGCCCCGGAGCCACTAGCCTCCAGTCTGGCAGCGGGGTTGGCTAGGAGGGTTTTTTTCTTTCCCTAATCATTATAGGGATGTATCATCCTCTGGTTCAGCCCTGGCACATCCTGTTTGTGTGCATTTCCTGCAGCAGGTAATTACATCTGGCTTTCTTAAATAGGGCTGTTGTAAGGATAGGAACAGTCTCTGGCCATTTCCTCAAAGAGGTGTGTTCTCTCCAGTGCGGGTTTGTTTTTTTTTTTTTATTATTGTGGTTGTTGCTGGGTTGTTGTTGGATTTTTTTTTTTTTGGTTTGGGTTTTTGGATTTTTTTGATCCACGAAAAGCAGGAAAGGTTAGTTCTTCTGGAGACAAGGCAATGACTTAAACCTTTTTCTCTGCCCAGTAGTACATGATACACCCAGCCACTGCAAGGAGCCCTTCTTGAGAATACACCCTTCCTTCCTGCCTTGGCCCAACATACAGATACAATAGATAAGAGAATCGTGGGATTGTAGATTTAGAGACCTTCGAAGTCGTCTAGTCCAACCTCATTTTACAGATGAGGAAACTGAGGCCCAGAGAAACTCAGACATTTCCCTACCTGGGCAAGAGGTGACTCACCCAGAGTCACCCTAGCGATAGAATAAAGATTCAAACTTCCAAAATTAGTCTCCCTGAAACTGGACCTCTGCTTTGAGACCCCACCAAAGTTGATCCCTGCCCCTTCTTCGGGTGTACCAGCTTCTTCACCCCTCCCTGACCTTCAGCATGGACCAGGTGTATGTTGGACAAATTAGCACCAAGCAGAAGTGGAAAAAGCCCCCCTACACTGTCATAGAGATATTGAGTACAGACAATAACCAGTCCCCATTTTCCTGTTCATCCTGAAGCCCTAACAGGTGATCACTTGGTCCTGTTGATTTTTTTAATTTGCCTTCCTCCAAGGAATCCACATTAGCTCCTCTGTGCCCAGTGAGCTAGGTCCAAGTCTCTTGCCCTAAGCTTTATGTCTGACCATTGTTCCATACTAGCTTAATTTCTGCCTTCTATTCCCTGACACCTGCTACCTTAACTCTGCCCAGTAAGACTTGATGCAGGGAAAAGATTTGTAATCAGAAGGCCTGGATTTGAATCCTGGTTCCTCTTCTGTCAATGTGACATTGGGCAAATCAATTAACCTCTCTAGACTTCATTCTACATCAGTAAAATGAGGGGTTTTAGACTAAATGACATCTCATGTCCCTTCTATCTCTAAATCTATGAACCTGTGACCTCACTTCTACCCCTATATCTTCCTTTCAGCCTGTTTGTTCCTGTGTCATTAAACAATTATAATGTAAAAGACCTGTGGACTGACACTGGGGCAGGGGTGACCTCTCCCACAGAGGAGACCTAGTTCTGGGCATCTACAGACTGGGTTCAATCCTGGAAGGAGGATGGCATGTCTCTAGCTCTTTACACTGTCACCCTGGAACCCCAGGAAAAATCTTTTAAAGCTTAGATTTGGCTCATGTCTAGGGCTTTCCCAAAATGGTAACTCATGTACAAAGTAGAAATCAGATATAGGACAGCAATTTCCTCCACCCTAAAAGAAATGCTTAAAACACAGACACATAAGCACTCATTGACAAAAACTTAAAATAAAGCAGGAACCCATAATTCCTATACTTTCCCTAAGAGACTGATACTTTAAACATTAAGATATAAAACACTTTGTGGAACTCCTGAAGTGGTATTTCCATTTCTCTGCAGCTCTGCCCTCTCTAAACAACTGCCCACTCCTGGTGGTGGTCTCCTCTGAGAAAATGCTTTAGAGGTTACCTGCAGCTAAGCAATAAACACCTAGACAAAGAACCTCTCAACCTCTTGAACTCATGCAGTTGCCACCAAACAACTGATCTTGCAATAAGTATTTAGAGTAGTGTAAGATTGTACACTGTGCAAAGCACTAGACAAAGGTGAGGAGGAAACATGTTTAAGCTATGAAGGACATCCAGTACAGAGTAATGAAGAGAGAAAATGGGGCATTACATGTCAGCCATGTTAGAATGGCCAGTATGGTTGGACCACAGAGTGTGTGGAAAGGGTATAATATACAAGAAGACTAGAGAAATAGGAAGGGGATCAGGCATTGAAGAGCCTTTGATGTCAAACAGAAGAGTTTATGTTTGATCCTGAAGGTAATAGGGATCCACTGAAGTTTAATGAGTGTGGTGGGGAGAAGGGTATGGACATGTGCAAACCTATACTTTATGTTGTGGAAAAAGAAATGAGATTTGGCAACCAATTGAATGGATGGGATGAGTGAGTGAGGAGTTGAGCATGACAGCAAGGTTTTAAACCTGGATGACTGGAAGAATTCATAGTGCCATCTCCATGGAGTGTGCTTGGGGCTACGCAATGGAGAATACATAGTGTCCAATGGAGAATGAATAGTGTCAATCCTCTGTTGTGGACATTTCTAGCAAGACACATACTTTGTTTTCTTGTACAACAAGAGGCTTTTGATTGGGTCCCCCTGTGCTGTCTATATGCGCTTATCTAAGGGAGTCTGAGTCTAAACTTTAAGTCTCTGGCTGCTTCTTCTGAGTTGTGCTTCTTCCTCTCAACACAAGTGACAGAGCAGTGCTCCTGAGATGGATGTTCTTAATATTTTTTCTCCCAAACTGATCCTCTTTTTAACATCACTATCAGTGTTGAGGGCACTTTCATCCTTCCAGTCATCCAGGTTCAGAACCTTGCTGTCATGTTCAACTCCTCACTCACTCACCCATACATTGGTTGCCAAATCTCATTTCTTTCTCCACAGCATAAAGTCTAAGTTTGCCCATGTCCATACCTCTCTCCTTGCTACGCTCATTAAACTTCAGTGGATCCCTATTACCTTCAGGATCTAACATAAACTCTTCTGTTTGACACTGAAGGCTCTTCACAGCCTGACCCCCTTCCTACTTTTCTAATCTTCTTGTATATTCCATCCCCTCCACACACTCTATGGTCCCTATCCTCTATCTCCACCACACTCAGTAAACTCTAGTGGCATCTTATTACCTTCAAGTTCCAAGCCTTCCCTCCCCCATGAACTACAACAATGCATCACCTGTCTCACTGTTAAATGTGTAAGTGATGTTCCTTTAGTAGGTGATAATGTTATTATATGATACTTTCAGTATTATATCTCAGCAAATGAGGTTTGTTCTGCTTTCTCACTTCCTATTCACCATCATCCCTTGCAGCCTCATTTCCATACCCATCACTGGGCTGAAACTTCCCTCCAAAATCACCCATGATCTCTTTATTGACAAATCCAATAGCCTCTTCTCAATTCTAATCCTTTTGCCCTATGCATGGAGTCTGACACTGTTAACAAACCTCTCCTGGAAACTCTCCTCCCTGAATTTTCGAGACATCACTCTGTTGTGCTTCTTTTCCTTCCTGTCTCATCTTTCTTGATCTCCTTTATAAGACCATTATCCCTCACTCACAATGCACAGATGCACCCAGGGACTCTGCCCTGGGCTTTCTCTCTCTTCACTTTCTTGGTAAACTCATCAGTTCCCAAGTATTCAACTCTTCTATTCATATAACTCTCATATCTACATATACAGCCTCTGTCTCTCTCCTGAAATCCAGTCCTTCATTTCCAACTGCCTAATAGACATCTCCACCATCTCATAGGCTTGTCAAACTCATCATAATCCAAAATACAACTCACCAATTATGGCAGAGTAAATACTTAATAAATGTTTTTAAATTAACAAACAGCAGATGTATTAGAGAGAGAAGAGATCGGAGGTAGAAACATCAACTAGGAAGATATTGTAATAGTCTAGGGCTCTAGGCAATAGGTGGCTGTGGTATAAGTAAGGAAAGGGGCAGGTAAGTGGCACAGTGGATAGAGCACTGGGCCTGGAGTCAGAAAAGCCTGTGTTCAAATCAGACTTCAGACACTTACTAGCTGTGTGACCCTGGGTAAGTCACATAACCCCGTTTACCTCAGGTTTCTCATCTGTAAAATGACCTGGAGAAAGAAATGGCAAGCCATTCCAGTATCTTTGCCAAGAAAACCCCAAATAGAGTCACAAAGAATAAGAAACAACTGAAACAACTAAATAACAAAAACAACCAGTGGGAAAAGGTATCTAAATATAAACTATATTGTGGAGATAAATTGACAAGATTTGGCAACTGATTGAATATGAGGGATGAGGGAAAGAAAAAAGTGAGAATGACTGAAGTTGCAAACATAAATGACTAGATGAATGGTAGCAGCTTTCACAAAAATAGTAAAATTGAGAAGGAGATAAAGTTTGGTGGGGAGGGCATTCTGTGTTGGATATGTTAAGTGTGATATGGAACAACCAGGGGAAGGTATCTAGTAGGCATTTGGAAATGTGTGACTGGCATTTAGGAGAGAGATTGGGGCTGGATATGTACATCTGGGTGTTTTCTGTGTAGAAATGATAGTTGAACACATGGAAACATGAAGTCAGTGAGAGAGAATAAAGAAAGAAGTGATGCAGAACAGAGGTCCCCATAAAAAGGGGCTGGGACATGAATAATACTCAGCAAAGGAGACCCAAAAGAATTAACCAGAGAGGTAGAAGAGAGACATGTCATGGAAACTGAGTAAGAAGAGAATATCTAGAAGGAGAAGATGTCAACAGTGTCAAGTGTTGCAGTGAAGTTAAAAAGGATGAGGACTATAAAAGGCTATCATGTTTGTCATTAAGATATCATGGTTAGAGCAGAGCCAGAATGGCAGATGCAGCTGGGATGCAGCTGACCTCTCTCAACATTCCCCTCCAAATAACTTTAAAATAACACCTTGAATCAAATTTTGGAACAGCAGAGCCAAAAAAGGTCAGAGGGAGACATTTTCTAGTCTAAGACAACTAAGGGGTCTACAGTAAAGATCTTTAACAACAGGATGGACACAGGGCCAAGAGCATGGCAGGAGCACCAGTGGTGGGCCTTGGAGGCAGTATCAACAGCAGCAGCTTAAGGGGCTCTCAGCCCAGAAAAATAAGGAGATGGGACAAATGGTCAGAAAGAGATTACAGGGGACCTTTTGCAAGCAAGAGTATAGCTAGCACTGACTGCCAGCTCTACTGTTTATAAGGAGTTGTGTGTCCTGGTTCCAGAGCACTTGTGATTGGTCACAAGAGAGAAGGGGCCCTGATCACAGTTCCAGGGCAAAGAGGAGCACTAGTACTTGTGGCTACAGTAGATCAGGGTCCTTTTCTGGGTAAGACCAGAGCACAAACTCGTAGAGCAGTGACCACACTTCTCCTAGGATACCAACACCTTGGAAGCACCCAAAACTTGCAAACCCCCAGAATTAGCTCTGAAAACAGCAGCACAAAAAAAGCCTGAAGTTTGTAACAGGGCCCTTCACCTCCAAACTTCCAAACTCAGGTGAGCAAAGCCCAACTTGAACATAAAGTTCAAAGTGAAGAAATAGGCTGGGGAAATGAGCAAAAAACAAAAACAAAAAAATAAGAATTTGACCATAAAAAGCTACTATAGTGTCAGGGAAGACCAAGACATAAACTTAGAAGAAGACAACAATGTGAAAACAGCTACAAGCAAAGCAAAGCCTCAAAGAAAAATGCTAATTTCCAGAAAGAATTCTTGGAAAAGCTAAAGAAAGAGCTAAGAGCAATAGAGGAAAAATTAGGAAAAGAAGTGAGAGTGATGTGAGAAAACTATTAAAAGAGAATTAATAGGTTGGTAAAAGAGGCACAAAAATACTGAAGAAAATAACACCTTGAAAAAAATAGAATTATCCTTAATGGTAAAAGGGACACAAAAATTCAGTGGAAAAAAAAGAATTTCTTTAAAAGCAGAATAGGTCAAATGGAAGAGAAGGTACAAAAATTCCCTGGAAAAAAAGAGCTCCTTAAGATGGAAAAAAAAGAGGTGCAAAAGCTCACTTAAAAAAATAGTTCCTTAAGAATTCAAATTGGTCAAGTGGAAGCTAATGACTCCATGTGACTTTAAGAAACGATAAAACAAAGTCAAAAGAATGAAAAAAATAGAAGAAAATGTGAAATATCTCATTGGAAAAAAAAACCTGACCTGGAAAATAGATTAAGGATAATTTAAGAATTATTGAACTTTGCTCAAAGGACTGTAAAAATCTGCATACTCTTTGACCCAGCAATATTGCTTCTAGGGCAGTATCCCAAAGAGATCATAAAATTGGGAAAAGGACCCACATGTACAAAAATATTTATAGCAGCTCTCTTTGTGGTGGCCAAGAACTGGAAATTGAGGGGATGCCCATCAATTGGGGAATGGCTGAACAAGTTGTGGCATATGAATGTAATGGAATGCTGTTGTGCGATAAGAAATGATGAGCTTTGGGAAATGACTTCAGGAAAACCTGGAAAGACTTATATGAACTGATACTGAGTGAAGTGAGCAGAACCAGGAGAACATTGTACACAGTAACAGCCACAGTGTGCGAGGACTGATTTTGATAGACTTAGCCCTTCTCAGCAATGCACGGACCTAAAACTCTTCCAAAGGACTCATGATGGAAAATGCCATCCACATCCAGAGAAAGAACTATGGAGTTGGAATGCAGAGCAAAGCAGACTCTTTTCTCTTTTGTTTTGTTTTCTTTCTCATGGTTTCTTCTATCCATTATAATTCTTCTGTGCAACATGACTAATGTGAAAAATGGGTTTAATATGTAGAGCCCATAGTGGCTGCATGTCATCTTGGGGAGGGAGGAGGGAAGGATGAGGAGAAAATTTAAAACTTATGGAAGTGAATGTTGAAAACTGAAAACAAATAAATTAAACATAAAAAAGCATTACTGTATTACCTGAAAGCCATGATCAAAGAATTTTGATTTCTTGAAATATAATTTCAAGAAATCAAGGAAAACTGCCCCAATTTCTTAGATCCATAAGGTAAAATGGAAATAGAAAGAATACACCAATCACCTCCTGAAAGAGAGCCCCAAATGAAAATTCCCAGGAATATTTAACCAAATTCCAGAGCTCCTAGACCAAGGAGAAAATATTATAAGCAGACAGAAGAAACAATTCACATATCATGGAGCCATAGTCAGGGTCACACAAGATTTAGCAGTTTCCATGTTAAAGAAACAGAGGGGTTGGAAAATGATATTCCAGAGGTTAAAGGAGCTAGGATTACAACCAAGAATAATCTACCCAGCAAAACTGAGCACAATCCTACAGAGTAAAAAAATGGTTATTTAATGAAATAGAGGACTTTCCAATACAAGAGACACACTCGGGACAGAAAAATATGCACTGAGTCAAAGTAAAAGGCTGAAACAGATTCTATTATGTTTTGGCTGAAGTTAAGAGGCAAGGATGGCATTCATGATCTCATACAAAGCAAAGGCAAAATTAGGCCTAACTGAAAGAGATAACCAGGAAAACTACATTTTGCTAAAAGGTACCATAGACAATGAAGTAATATAAGGATATGAGTTTTAAGAAGAAGAACTCAAAACTGTCTATAGTCATATGAAAATATGTTCTAAATCAGTGCTTCTTAAACTGTGGGTCACTCCATATGGGGTCCTGAAAAATTTGGTAGCAATAAAAGGTTTCTGAATGCACAATGACCAAAAATTAATTCAAAATCAAACGTAATGAATCCAAGGTGTTTCTGGCAGCACTTGGCCATGTTGCTTCCCGAAACTTCACTGTGGCCCTGGTGGTGAACACAAAGCATGCACACTTTGCATTGTACATGCCCTCAGGCCATGCTAAGCAAACAAAGCTGCCCAAATGAGAAAAGGGGTCACCAGTAGAAAAAGTTTAAGAAGCCCTGTTCTAAATCACTATTGGTTAGAGAAAGAGAAATTAAAACAACTCTGAGGTGCCACTTCACATCTATCAGAAGTGACAAATGCTGGAGGGGATGAGAGAAAATAGGTATTAATGAACTATTGGAGGGAGTAATGAACTGGGCCAACCATTCTAGAGAACAATCTGGAACTATACCCAAAGGGCTATAAAACTATGCATACCTTTTGATTCAGCAATATCTCTAACAGGTCTAAACCCCAAAGAGATCAAAGGAAAAGGACCTATATATACAAAAATATTTATAGCAGCTCTTTTCACGGTGGCAAAGAATTGGAAATTGAGGGGATACCCATCAGTTGGGGAATGGCTGAACAAGTTGTGGCATATGATTAGTATGGAGTACTATTGTGCTATAATAAATGACAGGGAGGATGGTTTCAGAAGAAACATGTCCAGACCTATATGAACTGATGCAAAGTGAAGTGAGAAGAACCAGAAGATCATTGTGCACAGTAACATCAACATAGTAATGATGATCAACTGTGAAAGACTTAGTTACTCTGATCAACACAGTCATCCACGACAATTCCAAAGGACTCATGATGAAGAAACGCTCCCCGTTTCTAGAAAGAGAACTGATAAACTCTGAGAATAAATTGAAGCATAATTTTCACACTTAATTTTTTTTGCGTTTTTTGATGATATGGCTAATATGGAAATACGTTTTATATGATTTCACATGTATAGTTTATATACTGTTTGCCTTCTCAGTGGGTGATGGAGGGGTGGGAAGAAGGAAGAGAATGTGGAAATCTGTAACAACAATGCTGCTTGTTGCTACTGTGGCTGTGTAAGGCCAATAACACCAGCACACAGGAGGGCTGCTAGCACAGATCCTTTGATCTGCTTTTCTAAGGAAAGCAACTTTAAGGGGTTAACAATGTTACTTTAATTAAACATACATATACCATTCACTTAGTTCAGGGGGAAAAGCCAGCACCCTGAACTTCAGAGAGAATACAAACAGAAATTACAAGCAGAAATTATATAAACAGAGCAAATAACACAAACCAGTCTATTCATAGCAATACATATAGTTACCAGAGAGAGAAGCAACAACATCTGGGTTTTTCAAAGCCAGGGGGCTCCGTTATAGCTACCCAGAGCCTGTCTGGTCAAATCACACAACAGTCTTCCAGTGAGTGAGAGTCCCAAAACAAAATACCAACGTCAGATCTTATATACCCTTATCAGAGTCAGAGGGCACCACAACCATGCAACTCAAACCCATGTGAACTACGCTTTCTTGTTTCTTAAGCAGGTCATCAGAGACTCTTGATTCAATCAAAGAAACAAAGGTAAGACTCAGCGAAGGCACTTAATTACCTCAGTGCTGAGAAGCACTCAAACAAAAAACAGCAAAAAGTCCCACTTTGCTTGCCATTACATTTGAAAGGCAAGACTCATCAAAGGTACTTGATTACCTCAGCATTCCAAAAGAGAAAACAGTAAAAAAAAAAAAAAGTCCCACCCTGATTACCATTACAAAATCACAAAAATGATGAAATTAAATAAATATTTTTAAAAAAAGAGATCATGAGAAAAACATGGAAAGAATTGCATGAAATAATGAAGTGCAAAATGAGCAGAACCAAGAGAACATTGTATACAGTAACAGCAATATTGTTTTAAGAACAACTTTGAGTAAAGACGTTATTTTGTCTATTATAAATACCCGAATTAACTCTAAAAGACATATGAAGAAAGATATTATCTGCAGCCAGAGAAAGAACTGGTAAATAGAAGTATGCATAAAATAATTTTACATATATGTACCTATTTGTGTCTAATGGTAGCCATGGTGGGAGGAAGGAGAGAAGAAAAAAAATTACATGATTTTGTTGTATATTTGAAAAGAATAGCAAGTCGTACATAGTAGATTTGCAGTTTCACATACAATCATCTTTCTTATGTTATGAAAATGCTTGTTTTATTCCATAAATAAAAATAACATAAAATAAAGAGATAATGGGTAATATCAGTAAGGACAGTTTCAAAGTTATATTGATTTTCCTAAGACATAGGTTTGACCACATCACACCTTTGTTCTGTGACCCTGGGCAAATCACTAAACTTATCTAAGCCTCAGTTTCCTCATTTGTAAAAAAAAGGAGAAATAATATTTGCATGACTATGTGGTTGTGGTTTGAAGCCCCACCCAACCCTTAACAATGTGATTTGCACATAATGTGCTCAATAAATGTTGAATTAAAACCAGTTCCTGTGTGGAGTAACTATCAGGACCTCCTTTCTGGCTTTTATATCCTAAGGGAAAGTGTACCAGTTTCCTGGAATATCTGACATCTGTGATTAGGCTGTCAGTGTATTTCTGGCCATATGGAAGAATCACAAGAAAGGGTACCATGAAAGGAGTTGGACAGTACCATCAGGAGACATATAATGGTCTGGCAGCAAGGACACTGATGTGTCCATTTACTTCAAATTATCTGGCCCATGATCCTTCCATAATTTCTGAAACTGAATATTGGAATCGATCATTTAGATGAAAGTATTGAGCCATAAAGCCTGTTAAAATAAAGGTTACCTGGGAAGAAGATATATGACATTAAACCTTTAGTACCTACTAAATTAATTTAAGAGAATAGGACAGCACAGAGAGAGACCTTAGGGGATCATCTAAACTTCTCATTTTAAAGTTGAGGAAATTAAGCCCACAGAAGTAAACAGACAACATATGGTTGAGCTGCGACTGAAACCCACGTCTTGGCTCCAAGTTGGATATTCTTTCTACTATCTTCTATAGTTATTATCTTATGTAGAACAATGGGCTATGATACTGATAAGGTTTGATGGGAAATGAAAAGGAAGGTCTAGAGCTTAGGAGAGATAGAAGTTGAGGAGATACCCCGGGATAGAAAAAAAAAGTGTAGTTCCTCCCTGGAAGTTCTCTAAAGGCATTCTTGCCTTTATGCTGTCCATTGACTGCTTTTAAGGAAAAACTGCCAGAAGAATTTCACTTTTTGTCTAGTGCAAGGGTTCTTAGCCTATGCTCCATAAACTTGGAGGGGGAACTATTTGCATTTTTATTTTCACTAACCTCTAAGTAAACTTCTAAGTAAAATTTAGCATTTCCTTCAATCATTTAAAAACATTATTCTGAGAAAGGGTCCATAAGCTTCACCAGTCCACCAAAGGGGTCCATACAGGGGTGTACTGGAGCCAGTTTGGACCTGGAACAGCAAGTAAACCAGTTTTGTTAAATCAGAGAGTGAATAAGGGCAGGGATATGCTGAAGCCAGGTGCCGCCAGCTCATTCCTATCTATTAAATTTCCAGTGTGACCAGTTACACTTCAGAAATTGGTAAACACTGCAAATCAAGACTTCATTTATTGTTTTATTAATTATATTGATTTAAGAAAGTGATGACAAAAATGTTAATAATACAGATTAAATGTAAAAGTATGTCATGAGCTCATCTCCCTGCCCCAAAAAGAGATAATTATTAAACATTTACCATCAAACCTCTAGGTTTATGACATACACAAAAAAGTTATGGAATCCTGGTCCAGTGTATGTCCTGGGAAAGGGAGCTAGAATTAAAACAGGTATTTATTAAGTTCCTTATTAAGTGCCAGGTACTGTGCTAAATGCTGAGGATACAAAAAAAAGCAACAACACCAACAAAAAGCCCCTGCCCTCTACAGGGTCTCAATCTAATGGGAGAAATAATATGCAAACAACTATATACAAACTACACCTGTATCTAAATATGATAAATTAGAGATAATCTCAAAGAGAAAACACTACCATTAAGGGAAACTAGAAAATGACTCATAAAGAAGGTAGGATTGTAGCTGAGACTTGAAGGAAATGAGGAAAGCCAGGAGGCAGAGACGTGTTCAGGCATGGGGGACAACCAATGAAAACATTCATTCAAGGAATGAAGTGTTTGTTGTGTGGGAGGAGCAGCAAGGAAGCCAATGTCACTGGATTGTAGAGTACATAAAGGGGAGTAAGATATAAGAAGACTGGAAAGGTAGGGGAAAGTCCAGGTTAGGAAGGGCTTTAAATGCCAAAGAGGATTTTATATTTGATCCTGGAGGTAATGGAGAGCCATTAGTGTTTATTGCATAAAGCAACTTCTTTGTTTCTCCTCACTCTTTGACTAATACACTTAATCTTTAATGTATACATAAAGTACAAGTGATCACACATATATATGTACATGCAAATATACAACATTTGATCTGAATTCTAAGATCGGTAACTGATTTTTCCTTGTGAGTCTCCAGGCTACTGCTTTCTGTCTCAAACGAGAAGCTCGAGAAGACTACAACTTTGTATTTCTTTTGGTGAAATGCCTAGAAGAGCTCTGGAGAAGCACTTAATGTATTTTAATTGATTGGTTGATGAATCACTCAGGCCACTCAGAATTGTCAAAGAAGACTTCTTAAAATGATATCTGGGAAGTCTGTGAATGACAAATGTCTAAGTTAGGTAAATTGGTTCAGGAGGGCATTCCTGAAGAGGGTGCAGGTTGTCAGATGAAAAGTGGGAGTTGTTCAAAACAACTTTGAACAGAGAAATCATTCTATTATAAATATCCAAATTAACTGTAAAGGACATATGAAGAAAGATGCTCTCTGTATCCAGAAAAAGAGCCGATAAATAGAAGTATGTATAGAATAATTTTACATATATGTATACATATACATATATCTATATACCATACATATTTGTGTCTAATGGTAGTCATCTTGGGCGGAAGAAGAAAAAAAGAAATTTACATGGTAACTATTATATATTTAAAAGGAATGGCAAGTTGTACATAGTAGGTGTATAGTCTCATGTGAAATCATCTTTTTTATTATACATTATATATATATATATTTTATTATATTATATATAGAAATACTAGTTTTATTCCATAA
This sequence comes from Trichosurus vulpecula, assembly GCF_011100635.1. Classification (NCBI taxonomy): domain Eukaryota; kingdom Metazoa; phylum Chordata; class Mammalia; order Diprotodontia; family Phalangeridae; genus Trichosurus; species Trichosurus vulpecula. Next base: position 216,816,235 of record NC_050580.1, on the reverse strand, counting down.
ATTAAAGTAAAATAAATAAATGTGAAAAAATTAAAAAGTCTGAGTAGAATTAATGGGGGAAGTCTAAACTGAGTAAATATGGTGAGAGCAATGATTACAGGCTTGCATGAAGCAGACAGAAATGTCAGTGGTGCTTAAGGGAAAATGTAGATGTAAAAGCAGGAGATATCAATAAGAATCCATTTTTTAAAATTTATTGAAGATAAAATCAGTGGTTTTATTGTAGAAAGATAAAAGGAGCAAATATAACATTAATAATCTATTAAAAATCGATATAGTAGCCCAAAAATACACACTTCAATTCAATCTAATAAGCATTTAAGTAAGCACCAGCTATGTATTAATCATGCTAAAAGGACACAAACATTTTTCTGAGGAAATACAAATTGTTAAAAATCCCACAAAAGAGGCTCAAATTATCTAATAAGATGTGCAAATCAAGATAACAGTACATCTACCAGAATTCAAAAATAGCCACATATATATTTGTGTATGTATGCATGCATGCATGCATGTATGTATGTGTGCTGATTCTGGCAGGGCTGTAAGTGAAAACAGGTACTCTAACCAATTATTACTGGGACTGTAGACTGTTCTGAACATTTTGGAGAGCAATATGTCAAGATACAATTAGTGTCACAAAACTGATAATACCTTTTGATCCAATGTTGTGACTTCATCCTAAAAGTATCATAAAAAGGAAATAAAGGTCCTGTATTTAAAAGCTACAATTATTTGTGGTCACAAAAGGAAAAAACACAATATGTTAACAATCTAATTGAAGAATGACTGAATAAGTTATGGCATATTAATACAAATGAATATCATGAAGCTACAAAATAATGAATATGAAACATACAAAGAAATATAGAATGATGTATATAAAATGATATAATGTATACAAGTTGGTGAGCATTTTTTAAAAAGAAAAATAACAAATACCTAGCTTTCTCCTTATTTCATGTGTTCAATTATTTTGTTAATGATTAAAATTTTTATAATAAAAACCAGTTTTAAATTCATGGGGCAAATGGTTGTTTATTTGTTATTTATTCTGAATTTATACAACTATGAAACACTAAATAGAGCTAGAAAAACAGTTCTATGAAATGACCAATATTGGTCCCAGAAGACAGAAGATGAAACTTAGCCCTCTTCTGAGAGGAGGGGACCTACTGATGCCAAATTTTGTATAGAGGAACAGACTTCTGGGTCAGTTGGTTTTGTGTAAACTCTTTTCTTTGAACAGGAGTAATATTTCAAAGAAATGACTGGCAGAAATAACAAAAAGCAGCAATACAACTTTTTTGTTTAAAGAAGAAAATCAATTCAGGCGACACCTTTAAAAATTAATGGATTGATATCAGATAATATTGGACAAAGTCCAGAGATGGAAGGATTATAATAGAGGCAAGGATGAAACTAAATCTGTGATTACGAAAATAGAAAAAGGCAGACTAAGGAGATGGTTTTGATACCAATTTGCTGAGTGACAGAAGTGAGTCAAAAATATCCCCATAGTTTTGACTTTGGCAGGAATATGATGTTGTGTTATATGATATGATAAGAAAACTGGGCATATAGTCTGAGCAAGATGAAACAAGGGGTTTAGTAACAATAGGAGACAGAAAAGTAAAGAACTGAGATGTTTATGGAGAAAAAATAAGTCACCTTTGAGAGAGAAAATTACTCTGAAATGAGCACAAGATTCAGAGGCAAAAGACCTGGGTTCTAATTCTGCTTCTTTCACTCCCTAGTCATACCCTGGGCAAGTGACTTAATCTTACTGGGGCAATGTTTCCTCATGTGTAAAATGAGGTGTTAAACTAGATTCCTCTGAGGTTATTTCCAGTTCTAAATCTAAGATCTTCTGAATTCAGCAAAAGAGACATAAAGTCTTATTTTACTCGGGACCATATATACGTTATACATATTTGATAAATGAATGAATAAATAGTTCAAAGAGGCCAGCTTTTTGATGAGACTAAACAGTTTCTACTGGAAAGTCAGATGAGAGCAATTAAATCAGGTGGCTCAGTGGACTTGGCATGAGAAAGATCTGAGCCCAGGGTCACACAGGAAGCACCTTAGCTCAAATCCAGCCTCAGTCACTTACTAGCTGTGGGATGCTGGCTAAGTCACTAAACCTCTACCTCAATTTCCTCATCTGTAAAATGGGGATAATACTTGCACCTACTTTGCAGGGTTCTTGTAAGGACAAAATAAGATAGTATTTGTAAAGCCCTCTGCAAAACTTAAAGCGCTATATAAATACCAGCTATTATTCCTTTCCTTCCACTCCTTCATTCACACTAAATGAATTCTTCATCTTCATCATGACTTCTAGTTTCAGTGCTTCCTTTTTTCCCAGTCTGTCTCCTTCATGTTGGTCTCACTTATTCTTATCTCTAAACTTCACCTTATGTTCTGTCACAGTAATGATTCCCTATCCAGTAATTCCATCACTCTTCCAAACTGTGCCTTCTTAAACCTCAATAACTCCTACCACTGATTCCTGGGATCCTATTCCTTGACTTCAGAATGTCCCGAGGGAAACTCATAAAAACAAGCCCATTTCAATAATGGTACACAAAGTCACCTGATCCCTTACTGCTGCTTGGCAATCCTACCCTAGTCTTATTACCTCACCTGTCTCACTCTCCATAGTAACTATTGGATATCTTTCTCCTCAGCCATACCCTCTTCCTTACTCTCATGACAAACCTTCCCTTCCCCACTTCATTTAGATTGAGGCTATCTGACTAGGGCTCTCTCAACATCTTTCCTCTCTTCCTCAATATTTCTAACCACCAACATCCTCCATCCCTCCCCACCCTACCCCCCAGGCTAAAGGAATGGGTCTGCACAAATACTAGTATCTCAAAGGGAGAAATAGTCCTAGGCTATTTTTTTCAGCTGTGTCCTTGGTTTCATCCTGTCCTCACCCTTCCAGGACCTTGTTCAAATGGCCATCTCCTCCCTCTCAGGTATCATCTATCCCTCTCTCTTGATCCCTTTCTGTTTGCCTATAGATATATTAAGATCATTACCCTAAAAAAACTTTCCCGTAGTCCTTTTACTATAAGCCCATCTCTGCCCTTCTTTTCACTCTTAATATTCTTGGAGGGGTGGGGCAGTAAATAATCTATAACTGGTATCTCCACTTCTTTACCACCCACTCTTTCTTTAGCCTTAACCCCTAACACTTAAATGAAAATATTCTCCAAGGTCAAAATGTCCTCTTAAATAATAACAAACTTTCATCAGTCTTTACGTTCCTTGGCCTCATTTCCTCACATCATTTGAGTTTGTTGGTCCACTTCCCTTGCCTTCAATAAACATGGAAGTCCATTCTTTAAGTATCCATTGTTCTTGTTCTGTCATTTCAGTTTTGTCTGACTCTTCATGACCCCATTTGGGGTTTTCTTGGCAAAGATATTAGAATGGTTTGCCATTTCCTTCTCCAGTTCATTTTACAGATGAGGAAACTGAGGCAAAGTGACTTGCCCAGAATTACCCAGCTAGAGTCTGAGGCCAAATATGAATTCAGCTGCCCTTAAGCATCCATTAGGCACCTGCTATGCATAAAGCACTCTGCTAGGAGCTGAAAATAGAAACACAGAGAAAGAACAGTCCTTGACTTTCTTTTTTTTCTTTGCAGGGGTGAAGACAGGGCAATTGGGGTTAAGTGACTTGCCCAAGGTCACACAACTAGTAAGTGTGTCAAGTGTCAGAGGCCGGATTTGAACTTAGGTCCTCCTGAGTCCAGGGCTGGTGCTCTACTCACTGTGCCACCTAGCTGCCCCCAGTCCTTGACTTTCAAGGAGCTCAAATTCTAGTGAAACATAACCTCCTTCTGAGTGTGCTTTCTTTATACCACATTCTTCTGATTCATCTCTTACCACACTAAACCCTTCTTTCTCAGTCTACTTTGTAGGTTTCTCATTTTCTTATTGTTTCCTAAAGGTGAGAGTTCCCCAAAGTTCTATAATTGGACATTGGTCTGACATTCAAACCCTTCTACAACCTGGCACTATCCTACTTATTCCTCTAGCCTGGCTTTATATGATTCCCTTCTATGCTCTAGATTACTTACTTTCTCTCATACACACTTGGCATTTTGCTGTCCTATGCCTTTGTTCATCTTGTTTTCTGTACTTTTCAATACCTCCTTCACCTATTAAGTTTCTACCCACCCTTTAAAGTTGAGCTCAAAGGTCACTACCTCAAAGGAAGCTTTCTCTGATCTTCCCTTTAAAGAATAGCCTTTTCCCCACCTCAAGGTTCACAAAGCACTTTGCTCACACTTCTCTTGTGGAGTTTCTCCTACAGGTGACCTCTCAGTATAGGGAACAGGTGGAGGAAATAGGCACCCAAGATGACAGACATACTTATCAATTTCAAGAGAGCCTTATTTCACCAGGAAAAGTAATGTGGAAGGTAGAGTGAACTCACAAGAGCCCATGAACAACATAGAAAATCACATAAACACAAGGTTTAGGAAAGAGAGCTACCAAAAAAAGAAAAGGGCAAAGGCTTCAGTCCAGTGTGAGAAGAACTCCATGATGAAGTATTTCACTTTACAACACTTTATCCCCTGTACCTGGAACTCTTTCCTTTATCATCTCCGACCGTTGGATTCCTTTCATCTTCTTCTTGTTGTTGTTTGATCATTCCAATTGTGTCTGACTCTTTGTGACCCCATTTTGAGGTTTTCTTGGAAAAGATACTGGAGTGGTTTGCTATTTCTCCTTTTCCAGCTCATTTTACAGATGAGGAAACTGAGGGAAACAGGGTTAAGTGACTTGCCTAGGGTCACACAGCTAGGAAGTTTCTGAAGTTGGATTTGACCTCAGATCTTCCTGACTCCAGGCCTGGCTCTCTAGCTATGAGGCTCCCTTCCAGTCCCAGCTAAAATTCCACTTTCTACAAGAATCCAATCCTAATCCTACTTAATTCTAGTGCCTTCCCTGTATTGATCATTTCTTATTTATTCTATCTATAAATTGTTTGCACTTAATTGTTTGAATTTCATGTCCCCCGTTAGAATGTGAACTTGAAGGCTGGGTCTGACTTTTACCTTTTTGTATATTCCCAGTGAATAGCACGGTATCTGCCACATAGTAGGTACTTAATAAATGCTTATTGACTGACTTATCAGAAGAAAATGTGCTATATTTGTGTTTCTGCGATACTCATCAATACTTGGGTATGTACAAAGAACAAATTCATTTCTTCCTTAAAGGAGAAAGTAAAAAAAAAAGCACAAGTGTAACAATGCTTTACTTTTCATATTCTAAGGAAGAATGAAGTGTTTCTTGAAATAATTGGGGTAGGGGTAGGGGGAAGATAGACATATCTTTCAAGGAGGAAACAGAGAAAAAGGAAATGAAAATACAGAGGAGACTCCTAATGTGGATCAACTGGTTTGAAGGATGGAAGAATGTGATACAAAGAAGAAAAGAAGAAAAGCCCCTGAAAATTTGGCACTAAATAGTTTAGGATCTTCCTATAGAGGAGAGACCCAGACCATCACAAGAGAAAGCAGCTTCTCATGCGCCAAGGAATAATAACATGGCTTCACAGATTCCATTAGGTGAAAGGTCATCAAGCGATGAATAATGGCAACTGTCTTCACTGAGGGCTACCAAGGTAGCTATTTGTCAATGTGATATAAACAATAGAGAGATCTGATGTTTTTTCAGTGAGTTTATCCAGGACATGAAGTACAGCTCTCAAGACCTGTCAAACCTGACGATCAGTCCTAACTCCTTGTGATTCACAAGGATTCAAATTTGCCCTCCAAATGAAACCTAGAAACCATTACTAAAGACTATGAAGTCCTGACCAAAAAAAAAAAACATGGAAAATTTGGGGTGCTTTCATCACTTCTATCAATGGAAGGTAGGGGATTCAGAAGAGGAAAGCAAATTTGAGAAGTGAACAGATAACTAAGGAAACTATCTAAAAATAAAAATTGGATTTCTGAGCCACTGATTTGAATAAGCCAAATGACTTGGTCCCACTGTTCCATAATTTTTTTAATTATATGAGAGTAACCCATGATCCAAGACCACAGATCTTGACTTACATGAATTGGATTTATTTCTGGGAGTTGTTTCCAAAATAAATATCCTTTTAACTCATTTTGACTCTATCCAGAGTTTACTCCAAGAAAAACTTTCCATATAGCATCTAAGTTTATACAGATGTAGGTAAAAAGAGTCTCAAGTTCCTTCACATGCATTCATGATAATAGACACTTTTATCAAGTCCTGGACAGCACTGATTTCACCCCACAGATAAGACAGAAGTTTCGTAGGATTCACTGGAATCCATGAGTATATAAAGTATTCACAATCAACACAATGTTCTTCCTTCTTTTGGAGATCCTACACTTCCATTGTGTCCTCAAGGCATTCATATTCAGCCCCATCCTTCAGTTTGGAACCTGTTTGGCAGGAAGCTGACCTTGAAATTGCCAGCAGGACACCCTCCTAACCTCAACATTCCAATGAGACTCCACCCCTCACCCTCATGGCACTACCACTCCGTGGTTTGGACTTCCTCCAAAAGGGAGGCACATTTGGGACTGCTAGATAGACAACATGGTCAAAATACAGGTGAGTACTTTTATTCCCCCCACCTACCCACAAGAAATCCTCTAAGAATTTGAACTCCACTGAAAGGTAAACATATTCGGGGCTGCTGGATAAGTGACCCCAATTCCACTGGATCTTCACTGTCTATATAACTCAATGTAATGACAGTAGAAAGTCCAAGACCCTTGATCCTCTTCATTATAGTTTAGCACTACTCTTCCTAGTACCAAATGGTTGATCCTCTTCTCTTGTAGAAGATTGATTTGGTCAAGAAATTCCCCTTATATTGATACTTATTTTAAAAAATTAACTAGATCCTATCACGCCTTATAGCTAATGTCTGAATTAGTTAAAAAAAGAGCTCTCAAATTTAGGATTACGCACAAGGCAATCTCCAAGGCTAGCACTGCCTAGGACAGGGGTGGGGAACCTGCAGCTTTGAGGCCGCATGTAACCTTCCTTTTGACTGAGTCCAAGTTTTATGAAACAAATCCTTTGGGGATTTGTTCTGCAAAGCTTGGATTTAGTCAAGGGGCCACACTTGAGGACCTAGAGGGCCACGTGTGGCTTCAAGCCCACAGGTTCCCCACCCTTAGCCTAGGAAATCCTTCCTTCTCCAACTAGTAGGCTAAGGTTTAAGAATGACACTCTCCAGGAATTCCTATCTTGGGCTCTGTGAACAAATGTCTGCCTATGCCAAAAGGCTTAATGGCTCTTTAGCAGAAGGAACACATCTCCAATTACTGCTCTTCCAGGATCTCTACAGAAGAAAGGCAAAAAGAAAAAGTATTTTAAGTAAATTTAAAGGCCAAAACAATCAGTTGGCTCTGTTTTGTACTGTAGCATCAGTGATGGATCCTGCCACAAAAATCTGTCCTCAAAATTGTCCAAGACAACAATTCCTTTTGGGAATAGCTCCTATCAGTAAAACTTATCCTCTAGGAATTACCAAGAGTTGTCTCCAAACCAACTACTTAGAGGATAGTCCTAGTCACTGAGACTTCATCAAATGTCTTTAGTCCTCTCAACAAAGTGACAATGGGTATCTTCCCACACTCTATAGGGAGATACTTTCCAAAGGTCCTGGTCAGAAAACTCCTTTGATCAACCTCTTAGAGGAAAATTATTTAAATGCCCAAACCCTTAGTTTTAGTCATGTCACTACTGGATTTATGCACCAAAGTGATCAGTTACAGGAAGAAATATTAAATAAATAGAATCAAAATATCCCAAGCAACACTATACTGAAAAAGGCTGGAAACAAAATTATTTGCTCAATGATTGAGGAATTTCAAAATGAATTGTGTTATATAAATGTTGTATAATATAACTAAACTAATGATTCAAACTTATAGTCACATGCTATTGGGGGGGGGGGAAGTGCAGCACCAAGTCTGTATGTTTCTGTAATTATAAATTATCTGTACTATACAGTCACTGCCCTAGTTCTGATCCTCATTATCTATTTCCTGTACTTTTCCCCTGAGTACCCTCCCCCCATTCAGATCCATCCTCCACAAAACTGACAAAGTGATTTTCTTAAATGAAGGTCTAATCAGGTTTCCCTCCCAATCAATGAACTACAATGACTTCCTTTTACTTCTGGGATGAAATATAAACTCTTTTTGATGTCATCACAAACTTTATCTTCTCCTAAATTTTCCAATCTTTTTTACCTATCATTCCCCTCCACAGAGTCTTCTATCCAGACACATTGGATCAATCACCTCTGTCCTTCCTTCTGATGCCCTTCTTTTTCATTTCCACGTCTTTAAATCATTAGTTTTCTTCCAGACTCAGTTTAAGGGCTATTACCTGATCACTACCCCTACCTGTCAGTACCCTCCACTTCCCAAAATATCTTGCATTCGTTTTGTAGAGATTTAGACATAGACATTTTATACTTAAATATGTAAATATCTCATGGTAGAACATAAGCTTTTCATTTTAAAGAGAGTGCACAGAAAATAACAGAAAGAAGGAAATTCAGAAGGAAACACTGATGGCTCGGAAAGCTCTGAAAATAATGTGTTGAATTATATATACAGACATAACTATTAAAGCAAGATATATGTAAGACACTTGCGGTTTCATATGCAATCCTCTTTTTTCTGTTCTACTTTGTTTATGGAAACGGTAATGGGGCGGTATGTTAAATGAACAATTAAAAAAAAAGATGAATGTAAGATTCTTGAAAACAAGGGTTGTGTTCCATTGTCTTGGTATCACCAGAACTTAAGAAAGTACAGGGCACATAGTAAATGCTTGTTAAGCATTTACTAAATGCTTCCTAATTGGTGGTGATGTGGACAGTGTGAAATATACTCAAAAATAAAATTTTAGAAGAATGAGAAAAAGATTAAACACAATTTTCAAAATATTTACATTATTAATATTTTAGCAGGCAGCTAGGTGGCACAGTGGATAGAATACTGAGCCAGGAATCAAGAAGACTTGAGTTCAAATCTTGGGCAAGTCACTTAACCCTGTTTGCCTTGGTTTCCTCATCTGTAAAATGAGATGGAGAAGGAATGGCAAACAACTCTAGTATCTTTTCCAAGAAAACCCCAAAAGGGGTCACAAAGAGTTGGACATGACTGAAAAATGGCTAAACAACAACAACCAACAACATTTTAGTGAGAGTAATTTAATTGGACAGTCGTTGCTTTTTAAAATCTTGGTTTAACACTTTTGATACAATCATTCAAAGGTCTGGTTCAAATATATTTTAATGATTGTCATGACTAAGAAAGATACCTCATAAAGATATATAGATCTAAATGGGAAAAGTGTATCATTGTACTTACTGAGTCTTAATCATTCATTTTTATAATTTTCTTCATGAATTATGCAAAGGTTTTTGTCAAAATTTGGTGATTAAATTAGCATTTTCCCCTGATACCAATCATTCTTGCATTCAGGATATTGTTGCATTTTTATATGTTTAACAAATTGGTTCAAAACCCACCGAAACTTTATTTGGAAGATTTTTAAAGTTTGAAAAAAATTCTACGTCCAAGTTTTGTTTTTTAAGTATGCAGATATTATAATCTTTATAGGACACACATACATCATTTTCAGCAATAAGATCACATAACAATAGTAACATTTCTAAACATCTATGTTCAGAATGCTCCTTCCATAGCATGGGTGTAATTGCTTTTTAAGCAATTACTATCTCACTCAACATTAATATGTCGCCTTTACATTGAAGGGACATATTTAGTGTTTTTTAAAAATATTTATAATACAGACTTTTTATCTAAAAAAAGTCAGGAAATTTAAAACTTGTATTTTTATAAAGAAAAAATATGTCTGTCATGTGTGTATATGTATATATGTGTGTATGTATGTATATATGTATGTGTATATGTGTGTAGGTATGTAGGTATATATACACATAATTTTTAAGTTCAGGAATTCCTTTAACACACTTGGCAACAAGAGAAATCTAGTGAATTTCTTTGTGGGACAAAAGACTTTCATGTTCACTCCATATTTCATTACAAAATATTGTAAAGAATCTAATATTTCTGGTTATTATTTTTTTTAATAAAAATTACCCACATCCAGATCCATCTATACTTTATGCCTGTCTATCTTAAACTTCTTTCCTGCAACAGTTTGCCTATGAACGATGCTATAAATGCATTTCATGGGTGTGGACTATTTCTATAAACTTCACCCCAAGCACCTCCTTTTATTCCAGTCAAATCAGCTACTTCCTCAGTAGTTTCTATTACACACATTTCCTTTAGTGTCAGGGGAAGTTTTATTTTATTACAAAAAAACGCCCTATGGAGCTTAATCTCTGTGCGACTCAGGGTCTTCACCTGCTTTTAACATTTTTTTTTTCTCTTTTTGCACATTGGTGGACATAAGGTCATCTTGGTTTGCAAATTCCTAGGCAATTCGAACCTCTTTTATGTGGTTAGTAACAACATGTATTTCCTCAGACAATTGTTTATGTTCTTTTAACATGCTTTTATTTATTTATTTATTATTTTTGGCAAGGCAATTGAGGTTAAGTGACTTGTCCCAGAGCACACAGCTAGTAAGTGTCAAGTGCTCATGACTGGATTTTAACTCATGTCCTCCCCACTCCAGAGCAAGTGCTCTATCCACTGTGCCACCTAACTACCTGCTTGTTAGAGAAGACTGATGTGTATTATTAGATATTTATATCAATTTTTTCATAGATTCTTGATGTCAATATACTAGATATGTGGCAATAAAAGCTGTCTTTAAAGAAAAAAAATATTTTCTGAAAAAATATTTGTTAACAATGGTGGAAAAAAGAAATCTAATGAATTCAGCATTCAATTAAAAAAAACTAGAACTGAAAAAATTAACAATGCCACAGCAAGCAAAAAAATAAATTATGCAAGTCAGGGAAGACATAAGTAAAATTGAAAACAACAGACTATGCAATTAGTAAAACAAGCTTTTTAAAAAGACTACTAGTATGAACAAAAAGACTACTAGTATGAAGGAAGGTAAGTAGGATGGGACAGGGTCACCCAGGGCAGTTGTACTCATAGGAACAGTCAGTCCTTTTCCCTACACCACCTGTTGTACAGTACAGTAGTCACTGAGGACACATTCCAGTATAGTCTCCTACGGCATCTGGTAGGTGACAAATGGCAGCCATGGCAATGGGTGGGAGTGCCCTGACCAAAGAGCAGAAGATGATCAAGAAGGTGATAGAGGCCTGGATCTGCCTATATCAAGGATTTTGTCTTAGGAAGTGCATTTGGGGTTGTGGGGGGCCAAGCCAAGATGGCAGCTGGAAAGCAGGGACTTGCCTAGGGCTCTCCCCCAGGACCCTCCAAACACCAATAAAAATGGCTCTGAACAAATTCTAGAACTGCAGAACCCACAAAGTAGCAGAAGGAAAGAAGGCTCCAGCCCAGGACAGCCTGGATGGTCATTGGGAAAGGTCTATCACACATGGAGTTGGGAGCCGATTGGAGCAGAGGCCAACGTGGGTTGCACTTGGACCAGCCAGACCAGGAGCCAGGCAGAACAGGCCCTAGCGCCCTGAATCAGTGAGCTCTGGCAGTTGCCAGGCTTGTCAACCCACAAACACCAAAAACAATAGTGGGAAAACCTGCAGGGGACAGAGTGAAAGGAGTTCTCCAGCCAATGCCCTGGAGGCAGCAGGGGTGATGCAGCTACAGAATTACAGCTGCAGTTGCTTCCAGCCCCAGGCCCACCTGGTGGGAGGAATTAAGTGGCGGATCTGAGAAGGAGTGCAGAGCCTGCTTAAGATCTGAGTCAAGGTCGGGGTTGGAGGTTCTTGGGGGAGGAGGAGCGCTGGTGTGGCAGAGCTGGCTGTGTAGAAAAACCTCTGAAAACAACAGTGCAGCCCCTCAAGATTGGGACAAAGTACTCTCTACTCTACAAACAATCATACCCCTACGAACAACTCAAAGGTCAAGTAGTTGGCTGGGAACATGACCAGGTAGTGAAAATGCACTCAGATTTAGACTTAGACTTTGGAATCTTTCTTTGGTGACAAAGAAGACCAAAACATACAGCCAGAAGAAGTCAACAAAGTCAAAGAGCCTACAACAAAAGCCTCCAAGAAAAACATGAACTGGTCTCAGGCCATGGAAGGATTTGGAAAAGCAAGTTAGAGAAGTAGAGGAAAAATTGGGAAGAGAAATGAGAGTGATATGAGAAAACCATGAAAAACAAGTCAATGACTTGCTAAAGGAGACACAAAAAATACTGAAGAAAATAACACCTTAAAAATAGACTAACCCAAATGGCAAAAGAGCTCCAAAAAGCCAATGAGGAGAAGAATGCCATAAAAGGCAGAATTAGCCACATGGAAAAGGAGGTCCAAAAGACCACTGAAGAAAATACTACCTTAAAAATTAGATTAGAGCAAGTGGAAGCTAGTGACTTTATGAGAAATCAAGATATTATAAAACAGAACCAAAGGAATGAGAAAGTGGAAGACAATATGAAATATCTCATTGGAAAAACCACTGACCTGGAAAATAGATCCAAGAGAGATAATTTAAAATTTATTGGACTACCTGAAAGCCATGATCAAAAAAGAGCCTAGATATCATCTTTCAAGAAATTATCAAGGAAAATTGCCCTGATATTCCAGAGCCAAAGGGTAAAATAGAAATTGAAAGAATCCATGGATCGCCTCCTGAAAAAGATCCCAAAAAGAAAACTCCTAGGAATATTGTAGCCAAATTCCAGAGTTCCCAGGTCAAGAAGAAAATATTGCAAGCAGCCAGAAAGGAACAATTTGAGTATTGTGGAAACACAATCAGGACAACAAGATCTAGCATCTTCTATATTAAGAGATCAAAGGGCTTGGAATATGCTATTCTGGAGGTCAAAGGAACTAGGATTAAAACCAAGAATCACCTACCCAGCAAAACTGAGCATAATACTCCAGGGCAAAATATGGATTTTAAAAAAATAGAGGATTTTCAAGCATTCTTGATGAAAAGAATGACTTTCAAACACAAGAATCAAGAAAAGCAAGAAAAGGTAAACAGGAAAGAGAAATCATAAGGGACTTACTGAAGTTGAACTGTTTTGTTTACATTCCCACATGGAAAGATGATATTTGTAACTCATGAGACCTTTCTCAGTATTAGGGTAGTTGAAGGGAATATACATATATCTATATCTATATCTATATCTATACCTCAATCTATCTATCTATCTATCTATCTATCTATCTAGACAGAGGGCACAGGGTGAGTTAAATATGAAGAGATGATATCTTAAAAAATAAAATTAAGAGGTGAGAGAGGAATATATTGGGAGAAGGAGAAAGGGAGAGATAGAATGGGGTAAATTATCTCACTTAAAAGTGGCAAGAAAAAAGCAGTTCTGTAGGAAAGGAAAAGGGGGCAGGTGAAAGGGAATGAGTGAATCTTGCTCTCATCAGATTCGACTTAAGGAAGGTATAACATACACACTCAATTGAGTATCTTACCCTACAGGAAAGTGGGGGGAAAGGGATAAGGCAGGGGGGGGGTGATAGAAGGGAGGGAAGATTGGGAGAGGAGGTAGTCAAAAGCAAACATTTTTGAAAATGGACAGGGTCAAGGGAGAAAATTGAATAAAGGGGGACAGGATAGGATAGAGGGATATATAGTTAGTCTTTTAGAACATGACTATTTTGGAAGTGTTTTGCATAATGATACATGTGTGGTCTACGTTGAATTGCTTGCCTTCTCAAGGAGGGTGGGTGGAGAGGGAAGAAGGGAGAGAATTTGGAACTCAAAGTTCGAAAAACAAATGTTAAAAAAAGTTGTTTTTATGTGCAACTGGGAAATAAGATATAGAAGCAATGGGGTATAGAAATCTACCTTGCCCTACAGGAAGGTAAGGGGAAAGGGAATGGGGTGGGAGTGAGATAATAGAAGGGAGGGCAGACTGGGGAAAGGGGCAATCAGAATATATGCCATCTTGGGGTGGGGGGAGGGTACAAATGGGGAGAAAATTTGTAACTCAGAATCTTGTGGAGATCAATGTGGAAAACTAAAATATTAAATAATAAAAAATAAATTGAAAACAAGCCAATATTCAGCTATTCCAGTATATGCCTGAAGATTTTAGGCATTTCTGGCACTATCAATCTACTTATGTATCTATGTATCTATCTATGTAGATATATACCTATCTATGATAGATCCATCCATTCATCTATCTATCTATCTATCTATCTATCTATCTATCTGTCTGTCTACCTACATATACACATAATAGCACATTTATGTAGCACATAATACACAGTTATATAGCATGTTTTCAAAAATCCTTTTTGAGTTCTTCTATGACCTGAGACCAATTCACATTTTTCATTGAGGCTTTGGATGTGGAAGTTTTGACTTTGTTGTTTTCTTCTGAGTTTGTGTTTTGAGCTTCCCTGTCACCATAGTAACTTTCTATAGTTAAGATCTTTTTCTGCTGTTTGCTCATTTTTCTTTACTTTTAAATATGCTTAAATGAGACTCTGATTTTGGACTCTGATTCTGGAATGTAGGGGGCACTGTCCAAAACTTCAGGTTTTTTGTACAGCTGTTTTCAGAGTGAATTCTGGGGACCTGTAAGTTTTCAGTTCTTCCAAGGTAGTATGATTTAGGGAAAAGTGTTCACTATGGCTATACTTGAACCATCCAGTGGATGGATAGAAGGAAGGAAATAAACATTTATTAAACATTTACTATGTGCCAGTCATTGTGTTAAATTCTTTGCAAATACTATCTCATTCAATCTTTACAAGAACCCTGGGAGACAGGTACTATTATCCCCATTTTACAATTGAGGAAACTGAGGTTATGTGACTTGCCCAAGATCACACAGTTAGTAAATGTCTAAATCCGGATTTGAACTCAGGATTTGGACTCCAGGTCTAGTGCTCCATCCATTGTGCTATCTAGTTAGATCAAGAGGAGAGAGTGCTTGAAAGACTGCTCCAGTGCCATAAGTGTTAAGGTCTCGTTAAGTTGGCTTATTTGTTGGTTACTGCTGCTTCTGCCTCCTTCTCTTTTCTGAGCAGTTTCCTTGGTCCTGGCAGTTTGCCTTTCATGGTGATTCCCAGTCCTTCCTGGACTCCACCCAGGGCTTTATAATGAGAAAAGTCAGAGTAGCTCCTTAGAACAAAACAGGGAACAATGTGTTGACTTCCAGGAATTAAATATCTCTTTAGTTGAATCCTCCAGACCGCAGCTGTCCAATCTGCATTTGTTAGTGCTAAAATAGCCATGGAAGTATTATTGACCGCTTTGTTTTTGCAAACAACATATCATGAGGCTCCCTTATTTGGGAGGGGAAAGGGAACATAATGAAGCTTATTCATTCCATTAAGTTGATTTTATGGCTAGAGAATTGTTTCATCATTTTGGCCACATCCTTGTGGTAGAGATTATATATTTAAGTAGAGTTTGAAAAGACAAATATGAAAGTAAAAAAAAAGTATCCTAGCTACTAGTGAACTTAAGTCAATTCCAGAACAAAGACCTCATCAATGGGGCAATGAAGATTTTACCCTCTGTCCAGGATAGATTTCACTTCTTATCAAGAGGAGAGAAGAGGGAAGGGAGTGGACTTCCCAGATCATATCTTGCCATACTTGCTATAGGCATAATAAATTATTTTTAAAAACAGAAATAAAAGCACCAAGTGAAGCAGCTGATTATGCAGTAGATAGAGTACTGGACCTGGAGTTAGAAAGATTTGAGTTCAAATCCCATCTCAGAAACTTACTAGTTGTATAATCCTGGGTAAGTCACTTAACTTCTGTTTGCTTCAATTTCTTCAATTGTACAAAGGGAATTAAAAAAATCACCTACCTTTAAAGGTCATTATGAGGATCAAATGAGATAACATTTTTTTTTGTATTTTCTATCTCTCCATTTATTTATTTATTTGTTTGTTTATTTGTTTATTTAACATATTTAGTTTTCAGCAATGATTTTCACAAGAGTTTGAATTACAAATTTTTCCCCATTTCTACCCTCCCCCCCACTCCAAGATGGCGTATATTCTGGTTGCCCTGTTCCCCAGTCAGCCCTCCCTTCTGTCACCCCACTCCCCTCCCATCCCCTTTCCCCTTCCTTTCTTGTAGGGCAAGATAAATTTCTATGCCCCATTGCCCATGTATCTTATTTTCTAGTTGCATGCAAAACCTTTTTTTTTGTTTTTGAACATCTGTTTTTAAAACTTTGAGTTCCAAATTCTCTCCCTTCTTCCCTTCCCACCCACCCTCCCTAAGAAGTCAAGTAATTCAACATAGGCCACATGTGTATCATTATGTATAACCGTTCCACAATACTCATGTTGTGAAAGACTAACTATATTTTGCTCCTTCCCAACCCATCCCCCTTTATTGAATTTTCTCCCTTGACCCTGTCCCCTTTCCAAAGTGTTTGTTTTTGATTCCTATGTTGGTAACCAAAAATGGGCTCCTTATCACTTAGTCAACAAGTGCCCTTGGCTAGTTTGGCTTTTTCCCCTGAACTGAATGCTGTTTGTATGTTGGACTGGAGTAAGCTTGTCGGCCCCTTCACCTTGCTTCCCTTGCTTAAGCTGATCGAAAGAAACTGTGCTTTTCCGGTCAACCCCTTTACCTTGCTTAAGCAGATTGAAAGAACCTGTGCTTTCCCTGGCATACCTTACACCCCCACAGAAGCCGGATGGTTAAAAGCAGCTTCCGTTGGAGCCAGAGGCTGCTACAGCTATAGCCACAGCCAAAGCTGAAGCAGGAGCTGCCGGTAGCAGAGCTGACCTACAGGAGGAAGCTGAACAAGGACTTGAGGCCAGTGGGTAATCTTTTTACAATAGAGGGGAAGCATGTATATGATTTTGCTGTACACCATCATGCTTCTCTGTGGCCTCCTGGTTACTCTTGTGAGGCATACTTAATGGGTCTGGAAGCTTCTGATCAATATGTCAAAATGGGGATGCTGGTTCATGGGTTGGTTACTGTGGAGCCTGAATATTTGCTTTGATTCTTCTGCCTCCTACTTTGAGAGTTTCTTATATCCGGCGGTTCCGAACCTTTCAGACATATATATGATCCTCTTTGAAATTATAAACTCTGCCCTCCTAATACAATTACCACCACCCCCATCTGCCTTCCCCTCCATCATCCACCCCCCTTTTTTATCTTCTTCCCTTTTCTTTCCTGTGGGGTAAGATACCCAATTGAGTATGTATGGTATTCCCTCCTCAGGCCAAATTTGATGAGAGCAAGATTCACTCATTCCCTCCTCACCTGCCCTCTCCCCTCCTCCCACAGAACTGCTTCCTCTTGCCAGCTTTATTCAAGATAATCCACCCCATTCTATCTCTCCCTATCTCCTTCTCTCAATATATTCCTCTCTCATCCCGTAATTTGATTTTATTTCTTTTAGATATCTTCCCTTCATCTTCAACTCACCCTGTGTCCGCTCTCTCTCTTTCTCTTTATATATATATATATATATATATATATATATATATATATATATATATATATATATACATACACATACATATACATATATACATACATACACATTCACTTATATATATATATATACACATACATAAACATATATATGCATATTCCCTTCAGCTACCCTAATACTGCGGTCTCATCAATCACACACATCATCTTTCCATGTAGGAATGTAAACAAAACAGTTCAATTTTAGTAAGTCCCTTGCAATTTCTTTTTCTTGTTCTTTTTCTTGATTACCTTTTCATGCTTCTCTTGATTCTTATGTTTGAAAGTCAAATTTTCTATTCAGCTCTGGTCTTTTCATTGAGAAAGTTTGAAAGTCCTCTTTTTTATTGAAAGCCCATATTTTGCCTTGGAGCATGATACTCAGTTTTGCTAGGTAGGTGATTCTAGGTTTTAATCCTAGCTCCGCTGACCTCTGGAATATCGTATTCCAAGCCCTTCGATCTCTTAATGTAGAGGCTGCCAGATCTTGGGTTATTCTGATTGGGTTTCCACAATACTCAAATTGTTTCTTTCTGGCTGCTTGCAGTATTTTCTCCTTGACCTGGGAGCTCTGGAATTTGGCGACAATATTCCTAGGAGATTTCTTTTTGGGATCTATTTGAGGAGGCGATCGATGGATTCTTTCAATTTCTACTTTGCCCTGTGGCTCTAGAATATCAGGGCAGTTCTCCTTGATAATTTCTTGAAAGATGATATCTATGCTCTTTTTTTGATCACGGCTTTCAGGTAGTCCAATAATTTTTAAATTATCTCTCCTGGATCTATTTTCCAGGTCAGTGGTTTTTCCAATGAGATATTTCACATTGTCTTCCATTTTTTCATTCCTTTGGTTCTGTTTTATAATATCCTGATTTCTCATAAACTCTCTGGCTTCCACTTGCTCCAATCTCATTTTTAAGGTAGTATTTTCTTCAGTGGTCTGTTGGACCTCCTTTTCCATTTGGCTAATTCTGCCTTTCAAGGCATTCTTCTCCTCATTAGCTTTTTGGAGCTCTTTTGCCATTTGAGTTAGTCTATTTTTTAAGGTGTTGTTTTCTTCAGTGTATTTTTCAATATTTTTTGGGGGTCTCCTTTAGTAAGTCATTGACTTGTTTTTTGTGGTTTTCTCGGATCCTTCTCATTTCTCTTCCCAATTTTTCCTCTACTTCTCTAACTTGCTTTTACAAATCCTTTTTGAGCTCTTCCATGGCCCAGGACCAGTTCATGTTTTTCTTGGAGGCTTTTGGTGTAGACTCTTGCACTTTGTTGACTTCTTTAGGCTGTATGTTTTGGTCTTCTTTGTCACCAAAGAAAGAATCCAAAGTCTGAGACTGAATCTGGGTGTGTTTTCACTGCCTGTCCATATTCCCAACCAACTAACTTGACCCTTGAGTTTTTCAGTGGGGTATGACTGCTTGTAGACTAAAGAGTTCTATGTTCCACATTTGGGGGGGGATGCACCAGCTCTGCCACACCAGTACTCCTCCTTCCCCCAGAACCCCCAACCCAGACTGGGCTTAGATCTTCAGCAGGCTGTGCACTCCTGTTCTGATCCGCCACTTAATTTGTCCCACCAGGTGGGCCTGGGGCCAGAAGCAACTGCAGCTGTAGCTGCCCCACCTCTGCTGCAGCGGGGGCAGGGGCGGTGGCCAAACTGTGAACTCCTTCCACTCCCGCAGCTTTTCCCAGTAACCTTCTCCGTTGTTTTTGGTGTTTGTGGGTTGAGAAGTCTGGTAACTGCCGAAGCACACTGAATCAGGGCGCTAGGGCCCGCTCCGCCTGGCTCTGGTCTGGTTGGTCCGTGCTGCTCACGCTGGGCTCTGCTTTGCTCTGCTCCAAGCTCCCAGCTCCATGTGGAATAGACCTCATCCAGAGACCACCCAGGCTGTCCTGGGCTGGAGCCCTGCTTCCCTCTGCTGTTTTGTGGGTTCTGCAGTTCTAGAATTGGTTCAGAGCCATTTTTTATAGGTTTTTGGAGGGACTCGGCAGGGAGCTCATGCTAGTCCTGGCTTTCCAGCCGCCATCTTGGCTCCACCCCCGTCAGAGAACATTTTAAAAAAGCACTTGGCACTGTGCCTGGCACATAGTAGGAGCTATATAAAATGGTCCTGGCACATAGTAGGAGCTTATTTCCTCCCCAAAATGATAGACATGGTTATCATGAAGAGGTGGTATGGCAATAGAAAACACTTCCGGAGTGTTTTTTAATCTTTTCAATTATTATTATTTCCATAGAACTCTAATAAGGAGATACAGTGAATAGACAACTAGACCTTAGATTTAGGAAGAATCAGGCTCAAGTCTTGTCTTTGCTTCCTACTGGCTGTGGAACCTTTAAGACGGTAAGTTACAGAGAAGATGCTGATCTTCATTGGCCATGAGAGTTTCCTCACTGGAAGTTTCCTATGCCACTAAAATCACAAGTCCATTCCCTCCCTGCCCTGTGGGCCCCCCCCCAAATAAAACCAACTCAATGTGCTCAGGTACATGGGGGTGAGAGCAGTGAAGCCCAGTGATAATAGCAGTTCTTGAACTATTCTGGTGAAGAGGAGAGAACTTTGACAAGAATCTCCATGAGACTAAGAGAGAGTGGGAAAGAGAATCAGACCAGAACCGCAGCAACAGGGATGTCTGGACTTGCGACTGTCATTCCTATTGCAAAAGAATGACCTCGACAAAAGTTTGCACAGGCTCGGGACTATTAGGAAAAGCAAAAGGCTGGTGAGGTCTTCATTAGCTGTACAACATCCTTACTGAGGGATGTTGCCTTAGAATTTGAGAAATATAAATACATTGTTTCTACTTACAGAGGGAAGGGAAGGACAGGAAGTGGAAAGGAAAAGGGATGGGCAGTAGGAGCGGATGGGTAGTATGGAAAGCTAATTCTCTGTCTCTTCCTCACATTTCCTCAGGGAAAAGGGTCCTTAAATTAAGGCTGGTTCTGAAAACACGAAAGTATTAGACCTTAAAAGGTATTGCAAGCAAGTGAGTGTTTGTGCCTGCAAGCTGCCTAGATAGAGCCAGGTTACCAAGAGGAATGCTTCTGGAATGAGTAAAGTATTGTTTCTTAGTAGGAAAAGAAAGGAAGCTTAAATATTTTATGTATTTTTTAACTTCAGCCTAGGGAGCAATGACGAATGTCTTGATTTGACTGGTTCATAAGCTTCATGATTTACTGGATTTCTTGAATATCAAATCTGCATATATTAGAATCTATTCATTGGAAACTGTTTCTCGTACCAGAGTGGGTTATTACTTATTTTGTGCATGTATATATATATATATATATATATATATATATATATATGTGTGTGTGTGTGTGTGTGTGTGTGTGTGTGTGTGTGTGTGTGTATTTAATAATCCATAATTCTTTTAAAATCATATATTACCCTTCTATGGGCACATTGCTTAAAAGAACCCAACCCATTTTTATGTAACTTCAGTTTGAAATATAGCCTTCATGTGAATTTACAAATAAATAAAAAAGCAGACAGCATCAACAGAAACTAAGTGAAACAAAAATTTACAGCATATAGTTACTGCAAATTTATTCAACATTTTAAAGAGCCATTACATTCTTTTATAAAATAATGCTGAGATCATTGAATAGTTGAATTTGAAATAAGTTCACCACTAGATGAAACAAGAATATCTTCTGAATTGTTATACACTTATAAATTATGTAACTCCAAACTGAGGACTTAGTTTAAGTCATTTTTATGTATATTATGACATTTTCTTTAAAAGTACTTATGACAAAAGCTATTGACCATAGTTTAAGACACCAATCTTTTTCTCTAAACCAATCATTAATGTAACTAATGGTTAGTTTCTTCTCTTAAGTTTTCTTATTTGGTTCTGAACCATGAACAAGTACAGTGACTATTAACCATAAATAACAACTGAATAATTAGCTTTTTTTAGCTTGTGCAAGAAACTTTTGCATAGAAAATGTCTCCTGCTTTAATGATTTTTTTCTTTACTCTTTTTCTCCTCATGTAGGTTCAATTACTGGCAGCTAGGGGGTGCAATGGATAGAGTGCCTGGCCTGGAGTCCAGAAGACTCATCTTCCTCAGTTCAAATCTGGCCTCAGACACTTACTAGTTGTGTCACCCTGGGCAAGACAATTAACTCGGTTTGTGTCTCAGTTTCCTCATCTGTAAAATCAGTTGGAGAAGGAAATAGTAAAAGCCATTCTAGTATCTTTGCCAAGAAAATCCCAAATGGGGTCAAGAAAAATCTGAAATGACCAAACAATAGCATAACTTTGAGAGGGAGAACACTATTAGTTGGGAGGATCAGGAAAGCCCTGAATATATGTAGAATATAGTACACAAGCTGCATCTTGAAGGAAGAGAAGAATTTTATGAAGTAAGGTAAGGAGATGAAAAGCCATCGAAAGGCACATGGATGAGAGGTGGAGTGTTGCATGTGACAGACAGAGAAAAGGCCATTTTGGCTGAACAATAGAGTACAAGAAAGGAAATAATACATAAGATGGCTAGAAAGATAGGCTGTGGCCTGATTGTGAAAGATTTTAAAGCTAAATAGTGGAGTTTATATTTTATCCTAGAGGCAATAAGAAGTCACTTTTTAAGTTGTATTTTTGGACCCAAGTGCAGGACTTTACATTTATCCCTATTGAATTCCATCTTCTTAGATACAGATCAATGTTCTCTCTGGTCAAGATCTCTGTACATCTTGACCTTGACATCCAACACTTCAGTTATCTTTTCCAGCTTTGGTTTGTTTGCAAATTTGATTAGCATGTCATTGACACAAATGTTAAACAGCATGGGTCCAAGCACAGATCACTGTAGCCTTCTTCTATAGACCTATCAAGCTGATAGTGAACCACTAACAAATATTCTTTGAGCCCAAGCATTCAACCACTTCCAAATCCACGTGATTATAATAATATTGAGTCAACATCTTTTTATCCTTTACTCAAGAATTATATGAATAGCAAGTTGTGCATGATGGATTTGCAATTTCATGTGCAATCGTCTTTTTTATTATACTATGTTATGGAAATGCTTGCTTTATTCCATAAATTAAAAGTAAAATACATTTTTAAAAAAAGAATTATATGAGAAACAATGGCAAGGAAGAAATGGTCACCAAGAAGGGAAAGTAATTATTTTCCAAAAATTTCTCCAGGCCCCAAAAAAGTCTTTTAAAAACTCAACAACAAATTACTTAACTAGATCTTGGGTTCTTAACCTTTTTGTGTCTTGTAGTCCCTTTAGCAGTCTAGAAAAGCCTATTGACCACAGAGAAATGTTTATAAATGCATAACATAAAGCATATCAAATTAAAAAGGAAATTATTTATGTTGAAACACAGTCATCAAAATGCTTTTTAAAAGTTTGCGGAACCTAACTAATCTATTTATGTAATGCCATCCCAATTAAATTACTAAAAAATTATCTTACTGAGTCAGAAAAAATAATAACAGGGTTCATTTGGAAGAGCAGAGGGTCAGGAACTTCAAGGAAACCAGGGGGGAAAGATGTGAAGGAATCAGATTTAGTAGTATCAGACCTTTAACTATATTATAAGGTGAGAACAGTGTTGAAGTGTAAAATGGATAATTAAATAGATAAATTAAAATTTTTCCTGTATAAATAAAACCTATGTAGCCAAGAATAGAGAGAATGCAGAAAATTGGGGGAAAGCTCTCACAAGCAATCTCCCAGATAGAATGTGATTGGGTCTAAATATTGTTGTGGTATAGGAAATGATGAGCTGATGGATTTAGAAAGATATGGAAAGACTTGGACTTATGAAGGAAGATGCTGTCTACTTTCAGAGAAACAGAGGACAAGTGGAAATAAGCATAATATGGTCTTATGTATATGTGTATATATGTGTATGTTTATGGATCTCTATATATGTAGATATGTATACATAATAAGTATGTATACATGCACACATATTTATATATCTGCCACTTAATTGTAGCCTTCTGGGGTGGGGGGAAGGAAGGGAGAAAGAATGAAGCAAAAAGTGCGCAGCAGAGGACAAAAGAAAACCAACAAGGAAGCAAAGAAAAGCCAGGCAGCTTTGAAAAAAATGTGTAGTGTTCATTACATAGGTTTTCTTGAAATAGAAATGTATTGCCATATATTGAATCCTCTCTTATGTTCTGTGTGCATGGAAATGTTTTTTTTTCTTTTCTTATTTTGTATTTAAGTTTAAAATAAATTTTAAAACAAAAGAAAAAAGTTTGTAGATCAGGTTAAGAACTTCTGAATTATATATAGAGTGACTACCCCTGGAGTCCATTACAAAAGATAAAAACATCACAAAAGGCATAGTCTCATGACATGTTATTGGACGACTGAGAGGCTTAGAACTTATTTAGCAACACTAACACTGAACAATCCTGCACTACAGGTGTGTCCAGCAGAAGAAACATTTCAAGTTTATGATTTAAGGTTCAGTTATAGGGATTCCTATATAATCTCCCACTTGGCAGTGACTCAGTCTGATTGCCTACAAGAGAGAGACGGAGAGAGACACAGAGAGAGACACCGAGACAGAGAGAGACACAGAGAGAGACACCGAGACGGAGAGAGACACAGAGAGAGACACCAAGACAGAGAAAGACACAGAGAGAGACACCGACACAGAGAGAGACACAGAGAGAGACACCGAGACAGAGAAAGACACAGAGAGAGACACCGAGACAGAGAAAGACACAGAGAGATAGACAGAAAGACAGAGACAGAGAGACAGAGAGATAGACAGAAAGACAGAGACAGAGAGACAGAGATAGACAGAAAGACAGAGACAGAGAGACAGAGATAGACAGAAAGACAGAGACAGAGAGACAGAGATAGACAGAAAGACAGAGACAGAGATAGACAGAAAGACAGAGACAGAGATAGAGAGAGATAGAAACAGAGAGGGGAGGGAGACAGACAGAAACGGAGAGACAGAGACAGAAAGATAGAAACAGAGAGGGGAGGAGGAGAGACAGAGAGAAAGAGACAGAGACACAGAGACAGAGATAGAGAGAGAGAGAGAGAGAGAGAGAGAGAGAGAGAGAGAGAGGGACGGAGACAACAGAGACACAGACAGAGACACAGAGACAGAGACAGAGGCAGAGAAACTAAAGAAGTGGAAAAAGGAAGACCTAGCAGCTCAGAAGGAAAGGTGCTACCATGTCCCAGAGTAAAACAACTATAATCCTCCCATCTGAGGTCAATCCTTTCCCTACTGAATTTACTCTTATTAGGGACCCATACTGGCCTCAACTTGAAGGGAATGAAGGCATCCATCTTGGAGGGAATCTGTGCAGCAGTGAAAAGAGAATGAAATGTGAGATACATGTGAAAGAAAAGAATGAAATGTGAAGCCAGAGGCAAGCTACTGAGAATTCAAGAAAAAGGATGAAGGGGGGGGAATCCCCCCAAATAAGCCTAAGCATGAACCTGTCTCTCAAGCAAGTAAATCTGCAGAGAGACTAGAAATACAAAAATGCCTCAAGAAAGGTCATAATATATTGAACAAGTATGAAGGCAACTGCGCCAAAAAGCCTGAAAGAGAAAGAATTCGATAGGTCCACAGAGATCACAAGAAACTACAGAATAGTCCAAAAGATAAATAAAATTTTTAAAATATGGTATAATGAAAGGAATTATGTTGGAAACCTGGGCTTTGAAACCAAAATTAAAGAAGAGAAAAATCAGGGAACAGAAATTAGAATATATAATTGAGAATCTGTCTGACAAAGTAAAGACTCAATGAGAGAATGAAATCTTTGGAACACAAAACTACATAAATGGAAGAAAATTTGGCAGAAGAGAATCAAATAGCAATTACTTTAAAGGTACATGAATTCTATGTAAGCCAAAGCAATTAACCTTAAAGACAGAATGAAAAGGTTGAAATAGACCTAGACTGCTTGACTTATTATGAGGTTCTTACGCACTACAAGTCCAAAGGGTGAAGTGTTATTCTCCCAGAACAACACAACAAATGTGTTTATATGTGTATATATAAATATATGTTTATAAGTATGTGCGTATGTATATATATACACACATATACATATATGAATAATATAATATTATATATAATAAAACACAATATATGTTTATATATATATATATATGAATTTTTTTTAAACTGCCTAGTACTTTTGGCTACAGACCAAAAACTACTCATTGATTGAATGTACGGATTGCTAACTGAAAGGAAAAAAAATCTACATTTGAAACTCCAAGACATGTAATGTCCCTAATCCCTAATTTCTATGACAAATAGCAAATTTTTCAGGCATCCAGGATAAAGACCTTTAGCCATGAAGAAATGCCAGTTTGAATACCTAGAATTCCTGTGTAGTCATTAGAAATTGAGGAGAGTGAAATAGGACATTCCAAAAGCAGAGACACTCAAGGTCTAAGCCCAAAATAACACATCCTGTAAGGATGAACCTGATTATCCACCAAACATGTCTGATATTCAACCAAGGAGAAACATTTGAGGCATTCCTGCAAAACAAACAGAAGACATTGATGAACAAAATATTCAATTATCAAACATTCCAAACAAGAGAAATATAAGAAAGGTAAATAAATACAATTCTCAATATAATATAAATCAACTTTTTTCTAGTCTATTATCTCAAAAAATATATTGATATGTAAAAGAAGACTCATCAAGAAACAAAAAGGACATGAGAGTTTAAAGATTCAAGGAGACCTTAAAAGATCAGGAAAAGAGAAGGAGACAGAGCTGAATAAATACTCTCTGGATTAAATCTTTCATTCCTTTATAAGTTAATCAATATAATTTACTGAGAGAGTTAACACCAGGGCCCTGACAGTGCAGAAGTAAGCAGAGAAAGAATGATGTTTTCTCTAGTCTCAGAGGCCCTGACAGTGCAGAAGTGAACTGAGAAAGAATGGTATTTTCTTTAGTCTCTCATTGGGGGTTGGGGCTGTGAGAGAATAGGACAAAAGGATTTCAAGAGAAAGACTAAAATGGGAAGGTGGGATATATATGTATATATATACGTATACATACACACAGAAACATACATGTATACATACACATACACATACATATACATACGTATGTGTGTATGTATAAGTTCTCTCCAGAAGAGGAAATGAAAGGGTGCTACTAAAGAACATTCCAATTTGGGGTGGAGCTCTATGTAGGAAGAAATAGGACCTTAAAATGGGTTTTGTCTGGGGAAATTTATATGTCCATTCTTCGAGAAAGTGTTGTACCTTCTAGGACTAAATTCAACCCTGGGAGAGAGGATATATGAGTCCCTAAGAGCAGCAAGCCCCCAGTGTGGAAAGGGGAAATAGAAACAGGGATAGAATAACTTAGCCTTGGGAGTGGTGAGTGATCATGGTAAGGGCAGGAAGAAGATTCAGGTCTCATGACTCATGACACAGAGTGATTCACTTCACATGATACTTCTTCCATTTAGCATTGCTTCCAAACCTGAAATTATATTTCTTGGATTGAGACAAATAGAAACATTGGGGAATGGGATGAGTTCTACAAAGGCAATAATAGAGAAAGTTCAAATTTGTTATTCCAGAAACTCTACCCTCCTGGGAGATTGCTACATACTATAAATACCCTATTATAGAAATAATAGAGAAGGTATAAGTAAGGGTACCCATAAATTGGAGAATGGACTTCAGAATAGATTAGAAAAGAGAGAGAAATAAGTAAAACAAGGTAAATCAAAGTTTCTTGGTGGGGGAGTAGGAATACTCATTGCTCCCCATTGCCACTGCTAGACCTCTACTATGATCACTCAGAAACTCTCCCTTTGAAGTTCGTGCTATCCAAATTCGGATCATCTAATCCAGATTCTGACGTCTGTTATCTTCTGTCACACTACCCCAGCCCCCTTGCCTTCCATCTTTAATGTCTTCAATGCCTAGCTCGCAATTCTCCACCTCAACTTCTGCCCTCGTATTAGAGGTCCTCTCTCAACTATCTTAACTTCCTAGTTTATCAACCTACCTGATTACTATAACCTACTTCTCTATTCCGCTTCAGCTATACACTGGATATTCATCAGGATGACTGGCGATGACCCAGGATGCAGTGGGAGACCCTGATCCAGATGGCACTAGAGGAAAAAGTGAGGCTGGTGACCTTGCACAGCCCTCCCTCACTCAAATCAAAGTCAACTGCAAGTCATGCCATCATTTACCTGGTCTCATGGTCCTCCTCGAAAAGGAAGGACAAACACAGCCTGTGAGTAGGCCAAGCTGCCTGAAAGGGGACCCAGCTAGTTGGGTAACTCAGCTATTTTTTTCCCTCTCCCTCTCCCTCTACCTCTACCTCTCCTTCTCTTTCTCCTCTCCAAAGGAAGGTAGATTTTGATGGCCTGAAGCTGCCCACTTGATTTGGGATTTACCGGCTAGATTTCTTTGTTTCTTTGTTTCTTTCCTTCCTTCCTTCATTGCTTCCTTCCTTCCTTCCTTCCTTCCTTCCTTCCTTCCTTCCTTCCTTCCCTCCTCTCTCCTCTCTCTCTCTCTCTCTCTCTTTCTTTCTTCCTTTATTTCACAAAACCTTAAACCCAGTTCACTCTGAAGGTCATAGACTGGACCACAATAGGTCCCTGCCCAAGCTCCACTTAATGGCTGTATTTTGGGCCCTCCTGACTTAGAGTGAATATCAATGGTAACTATTTCTCTTTAGAACAGCAACCCTGAAGGTCTTCCCCTCTTAGCTTGATTTTTTTCTAATTAATTCTTGCTTCCAAAATCACAGATCTTATGTCATTCTTCGATTCAAAAAACTTCAGTGACTCCCTATTGTCCATTGGATAGAATACAAACCCCTCCTCCTGGCAACTAAGGTCCTTCAAAATCTGCCTCAAATCTACTTTCTCAATCAGTCTTATTTCATATTATTCCTCTTAGGACAATAGGATCATAGATGTAAAATTGGAAGGGACATAGGGTGGGGGAGGGGTGGTAATCTAGTCCACTGCTCTCATTCTATAAACAGGGACACTGAAGCCCGGGGAGGTTAAATAAGTTCACATAAGTAACAGTCAGAGGTAGGATTTTAAGCCAGGTTTTCCAACTTTAGGTCTTCAGGATCAGTTCTCTTTTCACTCTATCACCACTGTCCCTTTCATTTACTCCATGTCCTAGACAAACTGAATTATTAGCAGTCTCTCAAACTTGGTATGCAATTGCCTCAATTCAATTCAAGCACACCATTGCTCATTTTTAGAATGCCTTCTCGTGTCTTCCTGTCAAAATCCCTTTCCTTTCTTCTGTTGCCACCCCTTCCACAAAGGCTTCCCTGATCAGCTCTCCACTCATGTAAATATTTTTCCCTCTTCAAATTTTCATATTGCTTTTTATCTGGGTACTTCTTCTGGTCCTCGATTGATCAATTGACTGATTGTTTCTATCACATCTTATTTTTGTGTTTGCCCTTTCCTATGTGGTAAAATGGGAGAAAAAACTTGAATGCAGGGAATTTTACTTGTCTTCTTTGTATCCTAAGTGCTTAAGAGTGTTGCCTTGTACATAGTAAGATTTAATAATAATGATGTGATGGTTGTTTGTATTTAAGGTAATTTTGACATCGTGCCACTTTAGTCATTCTTTCTAGATGTTGCATTCACTTTAAAATATTTAAGATTTTGCATGATGTGACTTAAACTTTTGATCTTTGTCTTGAGTCTTTTTTGATGCTTTACATATGAAGTCTGCATATTAGTGGAAAATGCATTAGGTTTGGGAATCTGAAGGCCTAAGTTGGAGTCTCAACTCTGGCATGTAATATTTGTTTGATATCTGAGACTGTATTTTCTCATTTGTATAATGAGGGACTGTTCAATGAGAGCCCAGTTCTGTGAGAATGGGTCAGAAGAACCACAAGGATGTTTGATGAACTTGCCTTAGGGAAAATCATGATAACAGAGAGTAGAGGGACCTAACTCTACTTCAGGTTTTCTCTATTTCCTGTCTGCTTATTTTGTGGTGAAGAAAAGGCCTTTTGGTTGGCTGCTGTGCCAGAGATTAGAAACTCAACTCTCTTTTTCCTCTTTAGTAGTCATAAGATATAAGGGTGCTATTTCTCCCTGGACAGATGCCATTGGTCATCTTTGAAAATGAAGGACAAACAACAAGATATAAGGGTGACTCTCTGAGATCCAGAGAGCAAGTGAAGGGGTGCTGTGAGTGAATACATGGCCCCCCAGTTACACATATATAAGAGATGGAGCCACCTCCTGTTTATACCTTCTTTCCTTTGGTACAGGGCCTTGTGAGGCTTCAAAAGGTAGAAGGAGCAGAAGGCCACAGATGGGATCTCACATTGGGGGTTGCCTGAAACAGAACCTTGTGCCCATGTAGCCCCCAAAAGCAACCTTCTTGATGCAACTCAGCAGGGTATCAAGCTCACCCTGTAGACTGACTCCATTTTCCATGCTTGACACCTTCACAGCCTCTTCAGTTGCTTCTCTCTTGTGATTGGAGGGCTGGGAAGTTAAGCAATAAACTCCTCCCAAATCATTCCTTTATAGAGGACTCAGAACTTTGCAAGTAATTCTCCATTTTCCATCAGCAACTTTGCTTGGTTTTTATTCCACAGACCACTATGCCCTCATACTGGATACCCTCAATAGCTTCTGCTTCCTCACTCAATTCCTCTCCTCCCCTACTACTTTTCAGCTTCCTTTTCTAAGTTGTCTCCACATATTTGATTGTAAATTCCTTGAGGGTAGGGACTGTCTTTCTTTTTCTTGTTTGTATCTCCAGTGCTTAGCACAATGCCTGGCACATAATAGGTGCTTAGGAAATCTTCATTGAATTGAGCTGAATTGAAGAAAGTTAGTGGTCCAGTCACCATGCCACCTTTGGAAGTAAATTTGGTGGGCCAAATGTTTCGTGGCGAACTGATTAAGTTTGAGCCCACTCTTCTCTGAGACAGAAATATAGAGGACAGAATATGACTCCTACCACAAGGGGAATGTTTTTGTACATTTGTGCTTGCTATATAGACTCATTAATTATCCATTTGGAAAAACCAACTGATATTTACTGATTAAATTGATGGGATACTAATCACTGTTAACACTGATACCGAGAAGATATTAACTGACAAATGATATTGGGGCAACAATCACTGGCTATTAATGTTGGGGAGAATACACTGGAGTGAGGGACTAAGCTGGTAATGATAGAAAGATATCTTCAACTCCTTGGAATACCTTGGGGGTACCCCTAGAACTCTAAGAGGAAGCTGCCCTCTGGGGACCTGACTTGCCAGTGCAAGTGGGATTTGGGATGAAGACTCCCAGAATCTATATGGGATACTGCTTTAAAAGAGGAATAATAATAATAATTTCACTGTCTGTCTCCCAGAGTTGTGAAGAAAGAGCTCTGTAACCCATAAAGTACTATAGAAGGATGCTATTTGTTGTTATAAATAATGTTTTAATATTATTAGCAGTAATAATCCTAAGAAACAACTCAACAACTATATTCTTTGTCACTTCTTTTTTTGGTATGTAAATTTATTTTATTTTTTATTTTTTTTAAATTTATTTAACATATTTAGTTTTCAGCATTGATTTTCACAAGAGTTTGGATTACAAATTTTCTCCCCATTTCTACCCTCCCCCCCACTCCAAGATGGCATATATTCTGGTTGCCCTGTTCTCCAGTCAGTGCTCCCCTCTGTCACCCCACTCCCCTTCCATCCCCTTTTCCCTTCCTTTCTTGTAGGGCAAGATAAATTTTTACGCCCCATTGCCTGTGTATCTTATTTTCTTGTTGCATGCAAAAATATTTTTGTTTGTTTTTGAACATCTGTTTTTAAAACTTTGAGTTCCAAATTCTCTCCCCTCTTCCCTTCCCACCCACCCTCCCTAAGAAGTCAAGCAATTCAACATAGGCCACATGTGTATCATTATGTATAACCCTTCCACAATACTCATGTTGTGAAAGACTAATTATATTTTGCTCCTTCCCAACCCATCCCCCTTTATTGAATTTTCTCAGTTGACCCTGTCCCCTTTCCAAAGTGTTTGTTTTTGATTACCTCCACCCCCATCTGCCCTCCCCTCCATCATCCCTCCCTTATTTTATCTTCTTCCCTCTTCTTTCCTGTGGGGTAAGATACCCAATTGAGTATGTATGGTATTCCCTCCTCAGGCCAAATCTGATGAGAGCAAGATTCACTCATTTCCCCCTCACCTGCCCTCTCCCCTCCTCCCACAGAACTGCTTCCTCTTGCCACCTTTATGGGAGATAATCCACCCCATTCTATCTCTCCCTATCTCCCTCTCTCAATATATTCCTCTCTCATCCCTTAATTTGATTTTATTTCTTTTAGATATCTTCCCTTCATCTTCAACTCACCCTGTGCCCGCTCTTTCTCTCTCTATATATATACACATACATATATACATACATACACATTCACTTACATATATATATATATACAT
This sequence comes from Trichosurus vulpecula, assembly GCF_011100635.1. Lineage (NCBI taxonomy): Eukaryota > Metazoa > Chordata > Mammalia > Diprotodontia > Phalangeridae > Trichosurus > Trichosurus vulpecula. Next base: position 216,784,202 of record NC_050580.1, on the reverse strand, counting down.
AAACATATATATATATGTATATATGCATATTCCCTTCAGCTACCCTAATACTGAGGTCTCATGAATCATACATGTCATCTTTCCATGTAGAAATGTAAACAAAACAGTTCAACTTTAGTAAGTCCCTTGCAATTTCTTTTTCTTGTTCTTTTTCTTGATTACCTTTTCATGCTTCTCTTGATTCTTGTGTATGAAAGTCAAATTTTCTATTCAACTCTGATCTTTTCACTGAGAAAGCTTGAAAGTCCTCTATTTTATTGAAAAATCCATATTTTGCCTTGGAGCATGATACTCAGTTTTTCTGGGTAGGTGATTCTAGGTTTTAATCCTAGCTCCGTTGACCTCCGTTCTTTGTCACTTCTGATTGTCTTTGTTCTTCAAAACCTTCACTCCATTTCCTTATAAAGGTGTTGCTTTTGACACCTTCACAGTCTCAAAGTACTTGTTGCATACCTGGGGTCATGGTTTGAAATTCCTTTTAAATGCTAAATTAACATTCTGAATTAATTACGATTATCCATGTGGAATACTTATGTGTGTGAGGCCTTGTACTGAGTTTATTGTATACAGAAAAACCCTGTAAAATGATAGAATCACAGACTGACAGAACTGAAAGAGGTCTAAGAAATTATCTAATCCAGCCCTCTAAGTTTACAAACTGCTGCATATGCTTACAACAAAAATGTCTATATAGCTAAGGGGTTTCTAAGTACTCCCATAATACATTTTGAAATATATGATATAATAAAATTATGACTCAATAGAATAATTTAGATAAATCTCTAGTATTTGACCTGCAATGTTCTTCCATGTGGTAAGCCATAAGCTAACTTTTTCCATAGTTATGAAATACAAATGGCATCTAAGGGCCTTTTCAATTTAAAAATTCCATGACTTGGGGGTGGAGCCAAGATGGTGGCTGGAAAGCAGGGATGTGCCTAATCCCCCAGGATCCTCCAAACACCTGTAAAAATAGCTCTGAACAAATTCTAGAACAGCAGAACCCACAAAATAGCAGAGGGAAGCAGGTCTCTAGCCCAAGACAGGCTGGATAGTTGTTGGGTAAGGTCTATCTCATGGAGCTGGGAGCGGAGCATAGCACAGCCCACTGTGGGCTGTGCCCAGACCAACCAGAGCAGCAGCTGGGCAGAACAGGACCCAGCACCCTGAATCAGTGAGCTGTGGCACTTACCAGACTTCTCAACCCACAAACACCAAAGACAACAGAGAAGGTCAGTGGGACAAAACTGCAGGGACAGAGTGAAAGGAGTTCGCAGTTCAGCCACCACCCCAGAGGCAGCAGAGGTGGTGCAGCTACAGAACTCCTGCTGCAGATGCTTCCAGCTCCAGGCCCACCTGGTGGGAGGAATTAAGTGGCGGATCCCAGCATGAGTGCAGAGCCTGCTCAGATCTGAGTCTCGGTCCAGGTTGGCAGTTACTGGGAGAGGAGGAGTGCTGGTGTGGCAGAGCTTGCTGTGTAGAAATACCTCTGAAAACAACAGCGCAGCCCCTCAAGCTTGGGACAAAGTACTCTCTACAAGCAGTCATACCCTGACAAAAAGCTCAAGGGTCAAATAGTTGGCTGGGAACATGACCAGGCAGCGAAAATGCACTCAGATTCCGACTCAGACTTTGGAATCTTTCTTTGGTGACAAAGAAGACCAAAACATACAGTCAGAAGAAGTCAACAAAGTCAAACAGCCTACATCAAAAGCCTCCAAGAAAAATATAAACTGGTCTCAGGCCATGGAAGAGCTCAAGAAGGATTTGGAAAAGCAAATTAGAGAAGTAGAGGAAAAATTGGGAAGAGAAATGAGAGTGATGTGAGAAAACCATGAAAAACAAGTCAATGACTTACTAAAGGAGACCCCCAAAAAATATTGAAGAAAATAACACCTTAAAAAAGACTAACTCAAATGGCAAAAGACCTCCAAAAAGCCAATGAGGAGAAGAATGCCTTGAAAGGCTGAATTAACCGCATGGAAAAGGAGGTCCAAAAGTCCACTGAAGAAAATACTACCTTAAAAATTATATTGGAGCAAGTGGAAGCTAGTGACTTTAGGAGAAATCAAGATATTATAAAACAGAACCAAAGGAATGAAAAAATGGAAGACAATGTGAAATATCTCACTGGAAAAACCACTGACCCAGAGAATAGATCCAGGAGAGATAATTTAAAAATTATTGGACTACCTTAAAGTCATGATCAAAAAAAGAGCCTAGATAGCATCTTTCAAGAAATTATCAAGGAGAACTGCCCTGATATTCTAGAGCCACAGGGCAAAATAGAAATTGAAAAAATCCACTGATCACCTCCTGAAAAAGATCCCCAAAAGAAAACTCCTAGGAATATTGTAGCCAAATTCCAGAGTTCCCAGATCAAGGAGAAAATACTGCAAGCAGCCAGAAAGAAACAATTTGAGTATTGTAGAAACCCAATCAGAATAACCCTAGATCTAGCACCTTCTACCTTAAGGGATTGAAAGGCTTGGAATGTGATATTCCAGAGGGCAATGGAGCTAGGATTAAAACCAAGAATCACCTACCCAGCAAAACTGAGTGTCATGCTCCAAGGCAAAATATGGATTTTCAATAAAATAGAGGACTTTCAAGCTTTCTCAGTAAAAAGACCAGAGCTAAATAGAAAATTTGACTTTTAAACACAAGAATCAAAAGAATCACGAAAAGTTAAACAAGAAATAGAAATAATAAGGGACTTACTAAAGTTACGCTGTTTTGTTTACATTCCCACATGGAAAGATGATGTGTATAATGCATGAGACCTCAGTATTAGGGTAGTTGACATATATATATATATATATATATATATATATATATATATATATATATATATACATACAGAGACAGAGGGCACAGGGTGAGTTGAATATGAAGGGATGATATCTAAAAAAATAAGATCAAATTAAGGGATGAGAGAGGAATATATTGAGAGAGGGAGGAAGGGAGAGATAAAATGGGGTAAATTATCTTGCATAAAAGTGGCAAGAAAAAGCAGTTCTATAGAAAGGGAAGAGGGGGCAGGTGAGGGGGAATGAATGAGTGAATCTTGCTCTCATTGGATTTGACCTGAGGAGGGAATACCATACATGCTCAATTGGGTATCTTACCCCACAAGAAAGAAGGAGGAAGGAGATAAAAAGGGGGCATGATAGAAGGGAGGGCAGATAGGGGGAGGAGGTAATCAAAAGCAAACACTTTCAAAAAGGGACAGGGTCAAGGGACAAAATTGAACAAAGGGGGATAGGATAGGAAGGAGCAAAATATAGTTAGTCTTTCACAACATGAGTATTGTGGAAGGGTTTTACATAATGATACACATGTGGCCTGTGTTTAATTGCTTACCTTCTTAGGGAGGGTGGGTGGGGAGGGAAGAGGGGAGAGAATTTGGAACTCAAAGTTTTAAAAGCAGATGTTCAAAAAAAGCTTTTGCATGCAACTAGAAAATAAGATATACAGGCAATGGGGCATAGAAATCTATCTTGCCCTACAAGAAAGTAAGGGAAAAGGGGATGGGGGAAGTGGGGTGACAGAAGGGAGGGCTCACTGAAGAATGGGGAAATCAGAATATATGCCATCTTGGAGTGGGGGGAAGGGTAGAAATGGGGAGAAAACTCTTGTGAAAATCAATGCTGAAAACTAAAAATCTTAAATATATAAATAAAATTCCATGACTCTGACTATATTATAAGCAGAGATATATACAAAATTTTCTATTTGTGGAAGTTCCCAGAGTTATGGAGCCCACAAAAATTTGAGGAGAGATGGGAAACACTGCCACCTGAGTCCTAAAATTCAGTTTCCTCAATAGTGTCTGCTTGTAAATGCTCCAGTGTATTTGCACCTGTTATCAGACATGCACAGTAGACTGAGTCTATATAATTCATGAAGTCCAAATCAACACACTTTTACTAAGTGCTTACTATGTATAAAGAACTGGGGATATTAATAAGAGAAAGCAACACAAACCTGTCCTTGTTTAATGGGGAGAGGGAGGAGACAGAGGAAGAGGTGGATGAAATCTGTGCACCTGAGCATTATACAAGATAGAATATGGGCAAAGGGGAAAAATAACTGCTCTCAAAATTTGAGGAGCTAGAGAATATTTTCTCTAGAAGAAGATGTTGGAAATGAAGGAGATGGAGATGATAGAAAGCTATCTGGAAAATGTGGCACCTAAGTTGGGCTTTGAAAGAGACAGAGAAGTATGTGCTGAGAGAGTGAGCACTACAAATTGGTTTCAATACTTGGTACTTTGGAGGCAGAGCCAAGATGGTAGAGTAAAATTCCCCTCCAAACAAGTTTAAAATAATGTCCAAAAACAAATTCTAGAGCAGCAAAACAAACAAAAGATTGAGGTGAAACAATTTACCACTCAACACAACCTAAAAGGTTAGTAGGCAAGGTCTCTCACCAGGGTGAGAATGGAGTGCAATGCGACACAGGCCTCACCCCAGGAAGCCAGCAGCAGGTCTTCAGGATAGCTACTTTGGTGTTGTCAAGTTCCAGAGCTCTCAGGTTACAGACAGCAAGGGTGTTGGAGAACTGCTTAGGAGATTATGGGAGATCTGTTGCTGGCACTGCGTACAGGATTCTGTTGCATTGCCCATAGAGGGTTCCAGGGTTGCAGTCATAGGTCAAGGAGAAGCACTAGAATACCAGAGCTTGCAGCTGCAGGGAAGTGGGAACTCTGGTTATGGTTCCAGGGCAGAAAAAAGTGCTTGTGGTCACTCACAGAACAGAGTACAGATCAGGGAAGCAAATGACCACACCTCTCCTTAGTTCATACCACCTTGGAAGTGCCAAAAACTTACAGACCCTTAGAGCTAGCTCTGAAAACAGCAGCACAAAAAGCCTGAAACTTGGGATGGTGTCCCCTCTACTCTGAAAGCAGAACCCAACTTTAACATAAAGATCAAAGTCAAGAAATAGGCTGGAAAATGAGCAAACAACAAAAAAAGAACCTGACCATTAAAAGGTTTTACGTTGACAAAGAATATCAAAGCACATACTCTAAAGAAAACAATGAAGTCAAAGTAGCTACATTCAAAGCCTCAAAGAAAAATGTGAATTGGTCTCAGGCCTGGAAAGAATTCCTGGAAGAACTCAAAAGAGAGTTTAAAATCAAATTAAAGCAGTAGAGGAAAAATTGAGAAAAGAAATGAGAGTGATGCAAGAAAATCATGGAAAAAAGTCAACAGCTTAGCAAAAGGGAGAGAAAAAATACTGAAGTAAATCCTTAAAAAAAACATAAGTGGCCAAATGGTAAAAAAAAGAACACTTTGAAAAGTAGGTTTGGCCAAATGGAAAAAGAAATACAAAAATACAGTGAAGAAAAGAACTCTTTGAAAAATAGAATTGATCAAATAGAAAAGGAGGTACAAAAACTCACTAGAGAAAATACTTCCTTAGAAATCTGAATTGCACAAGTGGAAGCTCATGACTCAATGAAACTTCAAGAAACAATAAAACAAAGTCCAAAAAGTGAAAAAATAGAAGGAAATGTGAAATATCTCAAAGGAAAAAACAACTGACATGGAAAATAGATCGAGCAGAGATAATTTAAGAATTATTGTACTTCCTGAAAGTCATGATCAGAAAAATAGCTTAGATATCATCTTTTGATAAATTATCAAGGAAAACTGCCCCAAATATCTTAAATCCACCAATCACCACCTGAAAGAGATCCCAAAATGAAAACTCACAGGAATATTATAGCCAAATTCCAGAGCTTGCAGGTCAAGGAGAAAATATTGCAAGCAGCCAGAAAGAAACAATTCAAATACTGTGGACCTACAGTCAAGATAACACAAGATTTAGCAGCTTCTACATTAAAGGATCAGAGGGCTTGGTATGTGATATTCTGGAGGGTGAAGGAGCTAGGATTACAACCAAGAATCACCTACCCAGCAACACTAAGTATAATGCTTTGGGGGGAGGGAAATGAATATTTAATGAAATAGAGGACTTTTGAGCATTCTTGAAAAAACCAGAACTGAATAGAAAATTTGACTTTCACTACAAGACTCAAGAGAAACATAAAAAAGGTAAACAGGAAAGAGAAATAACAAGGATTCAATAAAGTTAAACTGTTTGCATTCCTGCATAGGAAGATGATCCTTGAAGTTCCTGTAAACTTTATCATTATTAAGGCAGTTAGAAGGACCATACATAGACAGAGGGTATGTGTGGGAGTTGACTATGTTAGAACAATTATCTAAAAAATAAAATTAAGGGATGAGAAAGAGGGCTGCACTTAAGATGAAGAGGTATAATGGGTCTAAATTATCTCACATAAAATAGGTGTGAAAGCAAGGGCTTGCAGAAGTGGAGGGGAAGATGGAAGGGTAGTGGGCAATACTTGAACATTGCTCTCATTGGAATTGCCTCAAAGAGGGAATAATACACACATTCAGTTGGGTATAGAAATCTATCTTATTCTACAAGAAAGTAGAAGGAGAGGGAAACAAGAGTGGGGAAGATAGTGGTCAGAAGCAAAAGTCTCTTGAGGAGGGACATGGTGAAAGGAGAGAGCAAAGATAAAGAGGAGAAAAACAGGATGGAGGAAAACACACAGTTAGTAATCATAATTGTGAGTGGAAATGGGATGAGCTCACCTATAAAATGGAAATGTATAACAGAGTGGATTAAAAACCAGAATCCTACCATATGAAACACACTTGAAGGGGAAAGACAGACAAGATAAAAGATAATCTATCATGCTTCAGTTGAAGTAAAAAAAAAAATGGGGGTAGCAATCATGATCTCAAACAAAGCAAAAGCAAAAATAGACCTAATTAAAAGAGATAATAAGCAGGGAAACTACATTTAATAGAAGGTACCATAGACAATAAAATATCAATATTAAACATATGGGCACCAAATAGTACAAATTCTTTTTAAAAGAAAAGCTAGATCAGTTATAGGAATAAATAGTAAAACTATACTAGTGGGGAGTCTCAACTTTTGCTTTTTGGAAGTAGATAAATATAGCCAAAAAATAAGCAAGAAAAGAAGTTAAGGAGAATGAACATAACTCTGGAGAAAATTGAATTGGAAAAGAAAGGAATGTACCTTTTCATGTATTATGGCATAAAAACCTCACAATCAGGTGCAGAAAAGGAGAAATATTAATTGCATCCTTTTCAGACCACAATGAAATAAAATTTATATTCAATAAAGGGTCATGGAAATACAGATTAAAATTACCTGGAAAGTAAATAATCTAATCCTAAAGCATCAATGGGTCAAAGAACAAGTCATAGAAACAGCCAATAATTTCATTAAAGAGAATGACAACAACGAGACAATATACCAAAGTTTATGGGATGCAGCCAAAGTGGTACTTGGAGGAAGTTTCATATCTCTAAATGCTTACATTAATAAAAAAAAGAAAGAGCAGATCAATAAATTGAGCATGTAACTTAAAAAAAGAAAAAAAGAAAAATTTCCAATTAAAGACCAAATTGGAAATAAAATGAGAGATTAATAAAATTGAAAGTAAGAAAACCATTGAACTAATAAATAAAACTTGGAGCTAGTTTTATAGGGAAAAAACAAATAAAATAGAGAAAACTTTGGTTAATTTCATTTAAAGAGATAAGAAAAACAAATCTCTAGTATCAAAAATGAAAAAGATGAATTCGTCACCAATGAAGGGGAAATTAAAATAATCATTAGGAAATATTTTGTCCAGTTACATGCCAATAAATCTAACAATCTAAGTGAAGTAAACAAATATTTACAAAATATTTATTGCTCAGATCACTGGAAGAGAAAATAGAAGACTTAAATAACAACATCTTAGAAAAAGAAGTTGAGGGGGCAGAGGCAAAATGGCAGTCAGAAAGCAGGGACTTGCCTGAGCTCCCCGCCAAGTCCCTCCAAAAACCTATAAAAAATGGCTCTGAACAAACTCTAGAACTGCAGAACCCACAAAATAGCAGAGGGAAGCAGGGATCCAGCCCAGGACAGCCTGAATGGTCGCTGGGTGAGGTCTATCACACACGGAGCTGGGAGCAGGAGGGGAGCTGAGCCCAGCGTGGGCGGCGTGGACCATCCAGACTGGGAGCCAGGTGGAGCGGGCCCTAGCGCCTTGAATCAGTGAGCTGTGGCAGTTACCAGACTTCTCAAACCACAAACACCAAAGACAACAGAGAAGGTTAGTGGGAAAAGCTGTGGGAGTGGAAGGAGTTTGCAGTTCAGTCACCGCCCAAGGGGCAGCGGAGGTGAGGCAGCTACAGAACTACAGCTGCAGTTGTTTCTGGCCCCAGGCCCACCTGGTGCGAGGAATTAAGTGGTGGATCAGAGCAGGAGTGCAGAGCCTGCATAAGATCTGAGTCCAGTCCGGGTTGGGGGTTCTTGGGGAAGGAGGAGTGCTGATGTGGCCGAGCTGGCTGTAATAGCTCTGAAAACAACAGCGCATCCCCTCAAGCTTGGAACAAAGTATTCTTTACTCTACAAGCAGTCATACCCCCATGAAAAACTCAAGGGTCAAGTAAGTTGGCTGGGAACATGGCTAGGCAGTGAAAACACACTCAGATTCAGTCTCAGATTTTGGAATCTTTCTTTGATGACAAAGAAGGCCAAAACATATAGCCAGAAGAAGTCAACAAAGTCAGAGAGCCTACAGCAGTTGGATTTGACCAGAGGAGGGAATACAATACACACTCAATTGGGTATCTAACCCCACAGGAAAGAAGGAGGAAGAAGATAAAAAAGGGGGGATGATAGAAGGGAGGGCAGATGGGGGAGGAGGTAATCAAAAACAAACACTTTTGAAAAGGGACAGGGTCAAGGGAGAAAATTCAATAAAGGGAGATAGGTTAGGAAGGAGCAAAATATAGTTAGTCTTTCACAACATGAGTATTGTAGAAGGGTTTGACATATTGATACACCTGTGGCCTATGTTGAATTGCTTGACTTCTTAGGGAGGGTGAGTGAGAAGGGAAGAGGGGAGAGAATTTGGAACTCAAAGTTTTAAAAACAGATGTTCAAAAACAAAAAAAAATTGCATGCAAGTAGGATATAAGATACACAGGCAATGGGGCATAGAAATTTATCTTGCCCTACAAAAAAGGAGGGGAAAAGGGGATGGGAGGGGAGTGGGGTGACAGAAGGGAGGGCTGACTGGGGAAAGGGACAACCAGAATATACAGCATCTTGGAGTGGGTGGGAGGGTAGAAATGGGGAGAAAATTTGTAATTCAAACACTTCTGAAAATCAATGCTGAAAACTAAATATATTAAATAAATTAAATAAATAGAATTAAATAAATAGGAATAGAAAAAAAAACAGAAAAAAAACAGAAAAAAAAAGAAAAAGAAGTTGAACAAACCATCAATGAGCTCCCTAAGAAAAAGTCACCAGGACCAGATGGATTCACAAGTGAATTCTACCAAGTATTTAAAAATAGTTAATTCTAATATAATATAAACTATTTTGAAAAAATAAGCTAAGGAGTCCTACCAAATTCCTTTTATGACAGCAAATATGGTGCTGATACCAAAACCAAGATGAGCAAAAACAGAAATAAAACAATAAACCAATTTCCCTGATGAATATTGATGCAAAATTTTAAAATAAAATGCTAGCAAGGAGATTACAACAACATATCATAAAGGTCATATACTATGACCAGGTGGGATTTATACCAGGAATACAGGGCTGGTTCAATATTAGGAAAAGTGTCAGCATAATTGACCATATCAATAATAAAACCAAAAGAAAATTATCTCAATAGATGCAGAAAATACATTCATTCCTACTTAAAAAAATACTAGAAAGCATAGGAATAAATGGAGCTTGCCTTAAAATGATAAGTAGTTTCTATCTCAATCTAGTAGGAAGCATTATCTATAATGGAGATTATCTAGAAGCCTTCCCAGTAAGATCAGGGGCAAAGCAAGGATATCCATTATCACCACTATTATCTAATATTGTACTAGAAATACTAGCTGTAGCAGTAATAGAAAGAAAATAAATTGAAGGAATTAAAATTAGTAATGAGGAAAACAAAACTATCATTCTTTGCAGATGATATATGGAGAATCCTAGTGAATCAACTAAAAACCTACTTGAAATAATTATCAAGTTCAGCAAAGTTGCAGGATATAAAATAAACCCACATAAATCATCATTTCTATATATACTATCAAGAAAGTCCAGCATCAAGAGATAAAAAGAGAAATTCCATTTAAAATAACTGTAGACAATATAAAATACTTGGAAGTCCACCTGCCATGACAAACCCAGGAATTACATGACCACAATTACAAAACACTTCACAGAAAGTCAGATCTAAACAACTGGAAAAATATTAATTGTTCATGGGTAGGCTAAGACAATATAATAAAAATGACAATTCTACCTAAATTAATTTACTTATTCAGTGCCATACAAATCAAACTACCAAAAAATTATTTTATAATTAGAAAAATAATAACAAAATTCATCTGGAAGAAAAAATGTCAAGATTATCAAGGGAATCAATGAAAAAAATGTGAAGGAAGGTGGCCTAGGAGTGTCAGATTTCAAACTATATATATATATATATATATATATATATATATATATATATATATATATATATATATATATTTTAGGAGTATTAGATTTATTTTTTTCTCCTTATTTTAAATTATTTAACATATTTAGTTTTCAGCATTGATTTTCACAAGAGTTTGGATTACAAATTTTCTCCCCATTTCTACCCTCCCCCCCACTCCAAGATGGCATATATTCTGGTTGCCCTGTTCCCCAGTCAGCGCTCCCCTCTGTCACCCCACTCCCCGCCCATCCCCTTTTCCCTTCCTTTCTTGTAGGGCAAGATAAATTTTTACTCCCCATTGCCTGTGTATCTTATTTTCTTGTTGCATGCAAAAACATTTTTGTTTGTTTTTGAACATCTGTTTTTAGAACTTTGAGTTCCAAATTCTCTCCCCTCTTCCCTTCCCACCCACCCTCCCTAAGAAGTCAAGCAATTCAACACAGGCCACATGTGTATCATTATGTATAACCCTTCCACAATACTCATGTTGTGAAAGACTAACTATATTTTGCTCCTTCTCAATCCATCCCCCTTTATTGAATTTTCTCCCTTGACCCTGTCCATTTTTGAAAGTGTTTGTTTTTGACTACCTCCACCCCCATTTGCCCTCCCCTCCATCATCCCCCCATTTTTTTTTATCTTCTTCCCTCTTCTTTCCTGTGGGGTAAGATTCCCAATTGGGTATGTATGGTATTCCCTCCTTAGGCCAAATCTGATGAGAGCAATGTTCACTCATTCCCCTCTCATCTGCACTCTCCCCTCCTCCCACAGAACTGTTTCCTCTTGCCACCTTTATGGGAGATAATCCATCCCATTCTATCTCTCCTTATCTCCCTCTCTCAGTATGCTCCTCTCTCATCCCTTAATTTGATTTTATTTCTTTTAGATATCTTACCTTCATCTTCAACTCACCCTGTGTCTGCTCTCTCCCTCTCTCTCTCTCTCTCTCTGTATATATGTATATGTATATATCTGCACATATACATGCATATACATATATATATATGCATACACACATAGATATATACATACATACACATTCACCCATATATATACATAAACATATGTGTATGCATATTCCCTTCAGCTACCCTAATACTGAGGTCTCATGAATCATACACATCATCTTTCCATGTAGGAATGTCAACAAAACAGTTCACCTTTAGTAAGTCCCTTGCAATTTCTTTTTCTTGTGCTTTTTCTTGATTACCTTTTCATGCTTCTCTTGATTCTTATGTTTGAAAGTCAAATTTTCTATTCAGTTCTGGTCTTTTCACTGAGAAAGCTTGAAAGTCCTCTATTTTATTGAAAATCCATATTTTGCCTTGGAGCATGATACTCAGTTTTGCTGGGTAGGTGATTCTAGGTTTTAATCCTAGCTCCATTGACCTCCAGAATATCATATTCCAAGCCCTTCGATCTCTTAATGTAGAGGCTGCCAGATCTTGGGTTATTCTGATTGGGTTTCCACAATACTCAAATTGTTTCTTTCTGGCTGCTTGCAGTATTTTCTCCTTGACCTGGGAGCTCTGGAATTTGGCAACGATATTCCTGGGAGATTTCTTTTTGGGATCTACTTGAGGAGGTGATCTATGGATTCTTTCAATTTCTATTTTGCCCTGTGGCTCTAGAATATCAGGGCAGTTCTCTTTGATAATTTCTTGAAAGATGATATCTAGTCTCTTTTTTTGATCATGGCTTTCAGGTAGTCCAATAATTTTTACATTATCTCTCCTGGATCTATTTTCCAGGTCAGTGGTTTTTCCAAGGAGATATTTCACATTGTCTTCCATTTTTTCATTCCTTTGGTTCTGTTTTATAATATCCTGATTTCTCATAAAGTCACTAGCTTCCACTTGCTCCAATATAATTTTTAAATTAGTATTTTCTTCAGTGGTCTTTTGGACCTCCTTTTCCATTTGGCTAATTCTGCCTTTCAAGGCATTCTTCTCCTCATTGGCTTTTTGGAGCTCTTTTGCCATTTGAGTTAGTCTGTTTTTTAAAGTGTTGTTTTCTTCAGTGTATTTTTCGGTATTTTTTTGGGTCTCCTTTAGCAAGTCATTGACTTGTTTTTCATGGTTTTCTCGCATCCTTCTCATTTCTCTTCCCATTTTTTCCTCTACTTCTCTAACTTGCTTTTCCAAATCCTTTTTGAGCTCTTCCATGGCCTGGGACCAGTTCATGTTTTTCTTGGAGGCTGTTGATGTAGGCTCTTGCACTTTATTGACTTCTTTAGGCTGTATGTTTTGGTCTTCTTTGTCAGCAAAGAAAGAATGCAAAGTCTGAGACTGAATCTCGGTGCATTTTCACTGCCTGGCCATATTCCCAGCCAACTAACTTGACCTTTGAGTTTTTCAGCGGGGTATGACTGCTTGTAGACTACAGAGTTCTATGTTCCATGTTTGGGGGGGAGGTGCCAGCTCTGCCACACCAGCACTGCTCCTTACCCAACCCCCAACCCGGACTGGGCTTAGATCTTCAGCAGGCTGTGCACTCCTGCTCTGATCCGCCACTTAATTCCTCCCACCAGGTGGGCCTGGAGCTGGAAGTAACAACAGCTGTAGCTGCCCCACCTCCGCTGCCCCCTGGGCTGGAAGCCGAACCGCGAACTCTTTCTACTCCTGCAGGTTTTCCCACTAACCTTCTCCTCAGTCTTTGGTGTTTGTGGGTTAAGGAGTCTGGTAACTGCCGCAGCTCACTGATTCAGGGCGCTAGGGCCCCCTCCGCCCGGCTTCTGGTCTGGATGGTCCACGCCGCCCATGCTGGACTCTGCTCCACTCCGTTCCCAGCTCCCAGCTCCCAGCTCCCAGCTCCCAGCTCCGTGTGGGATAGACCTCACCCAGAGGCCATCCAGGCTGTCCTGGGCTGGAGCCCTGCTTCCCTCTGCTGTTTTGTGGGTTATGCCCTTCTAGAATTGGTTCAGAGCCATTTTTTATAGGTTTTTGGAAGGACTCGGGTACGGAGCTCATACTAGTTCCTGTTTACCAGCCGCCATCTTGGCTCCACCCCCCCAAACTATATTTTAAAGCACTAATCATTGAAGCTGTCTGGTACTGGCTAAGAAATAGAGTGGTGGATCAGTGGAATAGATTAGGTACATAAGACACAGTAGTAAATGACAATAGTAATCTAGTGTTTGATAAACCCAAAGATTCAAGTTTTGGGATAAGAACTCAATATGTGATGAAAATTGCTGGGAAAACCAGAAAGCAGATTGGCAGAAACTAGGTATAGACCAACATCTCAGACCAAAATATAGGTACACCAAGAGAAGGTGAAAATTAGTACATAATTTAAACATAAAGAGCTATATCATAAGAAAATAAGGGAAACATGAAATAGTTTACCTGTCAGATTTATGGAAAAGGAGAGAATTTATGACCAAATAAGAGATAGAGAGCATTACTGAATGATGGGATGTAAAGTGGATAATTTTGATTACATTAAATTAAAAAGGTTTTCACAAATAAAACCAATGAAGCCAAGATTAGAAGGAAAGTAGAAAACTTGGGGGGAAAAGTTTATAACGAGTTTCTCTGATAAAGGTCTCATTTCTCAAATACATAGAAAACTGATCCAAATTTATAAGAATACAAGTCATTCCCCAATTGATAATTGGTCAAAGCCTTTGAACAGGCAGTTTTTAGAAGAAGAAATCAAAGCTATTTATAGTCACATGGAAACATGCTCTAAATCACTATTGATTAGTAAAAATGCAAGCTAAGACAACTCTGCCTCACAACTATCAGATTGGTTAATGTGACAGAAAAGGAAAATGACAACTGTTGGAGGGAATATGGAAAAATTGGGACACTAATGCACTGTTGGTGGAATTGTGGACTGATCCAGCCTTTCTGAAGAGCACTTTCGAACTATGCCCAAAGGGTTACAAAATTGTGCATATCCTTTGACTCAGCAATACTGCTACAGTGTCTGTATCCCAAAGAGATTTTTTTTTAAAAAAGGAAAAGGACCTATATATACAAAAATATTTATAGCGGCTCTTTTTGTGATGGCAAAAATTCAAAATTAAATACATGCCCAAATCAACTGGGAAATGGCTGAACAAGTTGTGGTATAAAATTGTGATAGAATATTATTGTTCTATAAGAAATGATTATTAGGATGCTTTCAGAAAAACCTGGGAAGAATTACATGAACTGATGCAAAATGAAGTAAGCAGAACCAAGAGAATATTACATATAGTAACAGCAATATTGTATAAAGTTCAACTATGAATGACATAGCTATTCTGGTTAGTTTAATGATCCAAGATGATTCTGAAGGACTTATGATGGATGCTATTCATCTCCAGAAAAAGGACTGATGGAGTCTGAATGTAGACTGAAGTATACTTTAAAAAAAACTTTCTCTATTTTTTATCATTTTTGGCCTGTGTTTTCTTTCACAACATAGCTAATATGGAAATGTTTTGCATGACTATACATGTATAATCTCTATCAAAATGCTTGCCTTCACAAGGAGGGGGCAGGGAAGAGAGGAGGGAGAGAACTTGGAACTAAAACATCTTTTTAAAATGAATGTTAAAAATTTTTACATGTCATTGGAAAAACTAAAATAAAAAAATTTAAAAATACTTAGTACTTTATGTTGTTTGCAAAAAAATTATACAATGCCTTGCTATTAATAAGACTTTTTTGTTAGTAAAAACTATTATACATAGTTAACCTTAAACAAGGCACATTGTGGCAATGTTTACGTGAAACAAGAACCTGATTTATTGTTTCCTATTTCCACTGGGCTAGCACCTTAGCATTAAAATTTTTTTCTCTTTCATTAGTTTCCCAATCCTAGCCACAAGGCAATACAATTTGTGGATAATTACAACAAATCTTGGGAAATTTAAGAAAAATTTCACTAAACAATATGAGGATAAAGTGTAAATTATTTTTATAGTTTAAGAGATGTAACAGTCAAATGTACTGCTTTGAGTGCCTCATTGCTGTTACAAAATGGAATTTATGCAGAGACTAAGAACAATCGTCAGCCTCCTGCATTTACAGTGAATTAGAGAGGTTGGAATGACTTCACTGACAGCCGATACAATATCTTGAAGGGAGTCCAGACTTTTTAAGCCATTTCCTAACTACTGTTAACAAGCACAGGTGCTTCCTGATTTCAGTTCAGATTTTTTTTAAGTGTAACTCAGGAAAAGATTTAAAATCTCTTTGTTGGCTTCTTATCTCCCATGTCAAATCCAAGATTCTGCTCCTTACCCTCCATGATCTCTTTCAGTTTACTTTTTATAAGTGCTTTTTGTTTTACATCACATTTATTTCCTTTTTTTCTTTTTCAAAATAATGTTTTTAATCTTTTTTTCTAATTACATTTAAAAACAATTTTCAATATTCTCTTTAAAAATTTTTCAGTTCCAAATTCTCTTCCACCCTTCTTTCCCTCCTCCCTCATGGAGAAGGCAAGCAATTTGCATATTAGTCATGTGAAAGAAAACACAGGGCCCTCCCCACCCCCCAAAAACTAAAGTTTAAACAAAAGTATGCTTCAATCTTTATTCAGACTCCATCATTCTCTCACATTTATATATTAGGGAACAGCTCTTAGTCTTATATATTTGTGTTAATTCCCGCAACAACAATGTTTTCAGCAGCTGATGTGGGGGCATAAGACCAATAACCCCAGCACACAGAAGGGCTGCTTAGCACAGGTTCTTTGATCTGCTCTTGTAAGGAAAGCAACTTTAAGGGGTTAGCAATCTTACTTTAATTAAACATACATATACCATTCACTCAGTTTGGGGGAAAAGTCAGCACCCTGAATTTCAGAGAAAATACAAAACAGAAATTACAAGCAGAAATTTTATAAACTGAGTAAATAACACAAATCAGCAGACAGGGCTACTAATTCTCTGTCCATAGAAATACATACATAGTTACCAGAGAGGGAGAAGCACCAATATCTGAGTTTTCAAAGTGGGTGCATGGGGGAGCTCCTTAACAGCTACCCAGAGTCTCATCTGGTGAAATCACAGGAACGCTCTTCTAATGAGTGAGCCCCCAAAGCAAAGTGCTAACCTCAGAGTGTGTGTGTGTGTGTGTGTGTGTGTGTGTGTATATATATATATATATATATATATATATATATATATATATATATATATATATATATACTTCTTCAAGGTCAGAGGGCATCACAACCATATGACAACTCATGTAACACAGGCTTTCTTGTGACTTAAGCAGGTCATCAAAGACTCTTGATTCAATCAAAGACTCTTGATTGAAACAAAGGCAAGTCTCAATCAAAGGCACTTGATTACCTTAGTGTTGAGAAGAACTCGAACTCCAAAAGAAAAAAGAGCCAAACAAAAAGTCCCACTTTGCTTGCCATTACACGTACCAGTCGACAAACATTTATTAAGCACTTACTATATGCCATACTATACTATATAAGTACTGACTACATACTACTTACTATATACTTACAATATATATAAATATATGTATATATATAGATCTCTCTCTCTGTATATATATACATTTATACATATATATATATACATATATACATGTACGTATGTATTAAGTACTTACTATAAGAATAAAAAAGAAAAACCAGTGCCTGCCTTCAAGGAGATTACTTTTTAATGGGAGAAACAACATACATAAATCAGAACATGCAAGATAACTAGAGAAGAAATACAAGGTAAGTATTAAGGGATGGCACTAGTAGCTAAGGAAGAAGGGAGACCAGGAGAGGCCTTCTTGAGGATGTGGCTCTTGAGCTGAGTCTTCAAGCAAACCATGGATTCTAAGAGTCAGGGGTTGGGAAGTAGAGTATTCCAGAAATAGGGAATAAGCAAATGTAGAGATACAAGGATGGAAGATGGAATTTCATGTTTGAGGAATACTAAATAGGTTAATATGGATGGGGGCAGCTAGGTGGAGCACCTGGACCTGGAGTTAGGAAGATTCAAGTTCAAATCCAGCCCCAGACACTTACTAGTTGTATGACCCTGGGTGAGTCACCTAACCCTGTTTGTCTCTGTTTCCTCTTCTGTAAAATGAGCTAGAGAAGAAAATGGCAAACCATTCTAGTATCTTTGCCAAGAAAACCCCAAAATGGGATCATGAAGAGTTAATCACAACTGAATGATTGAACAACTATAAAATAGTATGGATGAGGGCAGTTAGGTGGCACAGTGTCAGGAGTCAGGAAGACTCATCTCCCTGAGTTCAAAACTGGCCTCAGACCCTTACTAATTGTGTGACCCTGGGCAAGTCACTTAACCCTGTGTGCCTCAGTTTCCTCAACTGTAAAATAAGCTGGAGAAGAAAATGGCAAACCACTCCAGGATTTTGCCAAGAAAACCCCATGGAGGCGGGGAGCACAGCCAAGATGGCAACTTGAAAACAGGACTCACTTAAGCTCTCCCCCAAATCCCTCCAAACACCTGTAAAAAATGACTCTAAACAAATTCTAGAGCTAAAACCCACGAAATAACAGAGGGAAACAAGTCTCCAGCCCAAGACTACCTGGATGGTCACTGGGAAGGATCTATCGCACTGTACTGGGAGCAGGGCACAGCCCAGTGTAGTCTGCACCAAGACAGACCAAGCTAGAAACAGACATGGGCAGAGGAGGCCTCAGGGCCCTGAATCACTGAACTGTGGCAGTTATCAGACTTCTCAACCCACAAATGCCAAAGACAAAGGAGTAGGTCAGTGGGAAAACTGCTGGATCTGGGTGAGAGAAGTGTGTGGTACAGCCCCAGTCCCAGGGGTGGCAGAGGTGGCATGGTGACAGCAGCAGGAAGCTCTGGCATCTGCTTCCTGAGCTCCAACACCAGCAGCTTCCAAAGCCCCTGGCCCACGCAGTGCGGGGAATCAAGCAGCTGAGCAGAGTGGGAGTGCAGGGAGCACTTTGCTGGCACAGAGGCAGGGTTCTCTTGCTTTACAATGCTTGGATCTGGATTGGGGTCCTGGTTGCAAGTTCTTGGGGGAGGAGGAGTGCTGGTGTGGCAGAGCTTGTGGTGACTGTGGAGAGGGAGTCCCCTTGGTAATTACACAGCAGAAAGGAGTGCTTGCACTCACAGACCAGAGCACAGGCCAGGAGAGAAGCATCATACCACCTCAGAATAGAAGTAGCTCTGAAAACGGCAGCACAAAACCCTCGAAGCTTGGGACAAAGCACTCTCCACTCTGAAAGCAATCATACCCTGACCGAAAGCTCAAAAGTCAAGTAATTGGCTGGGAAAATGAGCAAGCAGCATAAAAGGACTCATGCTATAGAATCTTTTTTGGTGACAAAGGAGATCAAAACATACAGCCAGAAGAAGTCAACAAAGTCAAAGATCCTACATCAAAAGCCTCCAAGAAAAATACAAATTGGTCTCAGGCCATGGAAGAGCTCAAAAAGGATTTGGAAAATCAAGTAAGAGAAGTAGGAGGAAAATTGGGAAGAGAAATGAGAGTGATGCAAGAAAATCATGAAAAACAAGTCAACAACTTGCTAAAGAAGACCCCAAAAATACTGAAGAAAATAACACCTTAAAAATAGACTAACCCAAATGGCAAAAGAGCTCCAAAAAGCCAATGAGGAGAAGAATGCCTTAAAAGACAGAATTAGCCAAATGGAAAAGGAGGTCCAAAAGACCACTGAAGAAAATACTAATTTAAAAATTAGAATGGAGCAAGTGGAAGCTAGTGACTTTATGAGAAATCAAGATATTATAAAACAGAACCAAAAGATTGAAAAAAATGGAAGACTGTGAAATATCTCATTGGAAAAACCACTGACCTGGAGAATAGATCCAGGAGAGATAATTTAAAAATTATTGGACTACCTGAAAGCCATGATAAAAAAAAAGAGCCTAGACATCATCTTTCGAAAAACTATCAAGGAAAACTGCCCTGATAGTCTAGAACCAGAGGGTAAAATAGAAATTGAAAGAATCCATGGCTCACCTCCTGAAAAAGATCCCCAAAAGAAAACTCCTAGGAATATTGTAGCCAAATTCCAGAGTTCCCAGGTCAAGGAGAAAATATTGCAAGCAGCCAGAAAGGAACAATTCAAGTACTGTGGAAATACAATCAGGATAATACAAGATCTAGCAGCTTCTACATTAAGGGATCAAAGCGCTTGGAATATGATATTCTGGAAGTCACAGGAGCTAGGATTAAAACCAAGAATCACCTATCCAGAAAAACTGAGTATAATACTCCATGACAAAATATGGATTTTCAAAAAAATAGAGGACTTTCAAGTATTCTTGATGAAAAGACCAGAGCTGAATAGAAAATTTGACTTTCTTTTTTTTTCCTTCTTTTTTTTTGTTTTTTGGCACGGCAATTTGGGTTAAGTGACTTGCCCAAGGTCACACAGCTAATACTTGTGTCAAGTGTCTGAGGCTGGATTTAAACTCTGGTCCTCCTGATTCTAGGGCCAGTGCTCTACTCACTGCACCACCTAACTGTCCCAAAAATTTGACTTTCAAATACAAGAATCAAAAGAAGCATGAAAAGGTAAATAGGAAAGAGAAATCATAAGGGACTTACTAAAGTTGAATCATTTTGTTTACATTCCTACATTGAAAGATGATATGTGTAACTCATGAGACCTTTCTCATATTTAGGGCAGTTGAAGGGAATATACATATATATAGACAGAGGGCACAGGGTGACTTGAATATGAAGGGATGATAGCTAAAAAAAAAATAAAATTCAGGGTGAGAGAGGAATATATTGGGAGAAGGAGAAAGAAAGAGATAGAATGGGGTTAATTATCTCACTTAAAAGTGGCAAGAAAAAGTAGTTATAATGAAAGGGAAGAGGGGGCAGGTGACAGGAAATGAGTGAATCTTGCTCTCATCAGATTTAACTTAAGGAGGGAATAACATACACACTCAACTGGGTATCTTACCCTACAGGAAAGTAGGGGGGAAGGGGATGGGGGGGAATGATAAAAGGGAGGGCAGATTGGGAGAGGAGGTAGTCAAAAGCAAACACTTTTGAAAAGGGACAGGGTCAAGGGAGAAAACTGAATAAAGGGGGACAGGATAGGATGGAGGGAAATATACTTAGTCTTTCACAACATGACTATTATGGAAATGTTTTGCATAACAATATTTGTGTGGCCTATGTTGAATTGCTTGCCTTCTCAAGGAGGGTGGGTGGGGAGGGAAGAAGGGAGAGAATTTGGAACTCCAAGTTCTAAAAACAAATGTTCAAAAAAAAGTTATTTTTACATGCAACTGGGAAATAAGATATATGGGCAATAGGGTACAGAAATCTATCTTTCCCTACAAGAAAGTAAGGGGAAAGAGGATAAGGGGGGAGGGGAATGGGGTGACAGAAGGTAGGGCAGATTGGGGAAAGGGGCAATCAGAACATATGCCATCTTGGGGTGGGGGAAGGGTAGAAATGGGGAGAAAATTTGTAACTCAAAATCTTGAGGAAATCAATGTTGAAAACTAAAAATATTAAATAATAAAAAATAAATTACAAAAAAAACTTGTATGAAATGACAAAATGAAGTGAGCAGAACAATTTATACCTTGTAAAAATAAAGTTGTAAAAAACAGACTTCAAGATTCTGATTACAATGACCTATGATTCCAAAGAACTCATGATGAAACATGCTATTCACTAGCAGATGGAGCTGATGAACTCGAGAGTACAGATTGAAGCATATTTTCTTCTTTTGGGGGGAGGGGAATATAGTTAATTCAGGAATTTATTTTGCATGTCTGTACATATTTATAGTGGATTTTGTTCTTCTTATCTTCTCAATAGGTCAGGGAGGGAAAGGGGAAGGAGGAACTTGGAACTGAAAATAAAATTGAATTTAAAAAAAGAGAAAAAACCCATGGGATCACAAAGAGTTGGACAAGACTGAACAACAGAACAACAACAAATAATATGGTTGATTCATAGAGTATAACAGAGTGTGTTGGCCAAATTATGAAGAACTTTAAATGTCACAGAGTTTTTTATTTGGAAGTAATAGGGAGTCACTGGGACTTATTCAAGGAAGTGATGACCTGGTCAGACATACACTTCAGGAAAATAATTTTGTGGAACACTAATGTACAATTGGTAGAATTGCGAACTCATTCAACCATTCTGGAGAACAATTTGGAACTATGCCCAAAGGGCAATAAAACTATGCATACTCTTTGACCCAGCAATAACACTACTAAGTCTATATCCCAAAAAGATACAGAGAGAGAGAGAGACAGAGAGAGACAGAGAGAGACAGAGAGAGAGAGAGAGAGAGAGAGAGAGAGAGAGAGAGAGAGAGAAAGAGAGAAGAGGGCCTATCTGTACAAAAATATCTATATCTATAGCAGTTCTTTTTGTAGTGGCAAAGAATTAGAAATCAAGAGGATGCCCATCACTTGAGGAATGGCTGAGCAAGTTGTAGTATAAGATTTTGGTGGAATTCTATTGGGCTATAAGAAATAGTAAGCAGGCAGATTTAAAAAAAAATTAGGAAGACTTACATGAACTGATGCAAAGTGAAGTGAGTAAAACCAGGAGAACAATGTACACAGCAATAGCAATATTGTATGAAGATCAACTGTGAATGACTTAGCTATACAATGACCCAAAACAATTTCAAAGGACTCATGGAGAAAAATTCTATCCACCTCCAGAGAAAGAACTGACGGAGTCTGAATTCAGATCAAAGCATACTAGTGTTCATTTTATTTTTTCATGTCTTTTTTTTGGAGGGGGTCTGTGTTTTCTTTCACATGACTAATATGAGGGGGAAAAGGAAAATAATTTTGGGTAGATGAGTATAGGATGATCAGTGACTTTCAGAACTTTTTACCTAGCTTTAACCTCTGTCCTGATCAAGAGTCTTTCATGTCTAACTGCAATGCTTCCAGCACAGTGTCTACTGCCATCATTCTGGGAGGAAAAGCATCTCATATCTCTGTGGAGATGCATCCTGGCAAATCCTCCTTTAGGTGCTACAGTTACAGCTATTGGAAAGTCAGAAAGGAAAATTATTGCCACCAAAGTCCTTAGCACTGTCAAACGGTTCAGCATAAAAAACCGATGTGATTTTCTCTATAGAAGTGACATTAAAGATGAAGTATTACCATCTGCTTTGATACTGTGCCCTTAGGACTTTAGGACCTTTCTATTTGATGTGTAACTGAAATTTTCCACATATGTTGTATCCCCCATTAGGATGAGAGGTCCATAAGAGCAGGGATTGTCTTTTCAATTGTATCCTCAGTTAAGCACAGAGCTTTGAAAAAAAAATGTTTAATTAGTACTTTTAAAAATTTATTTGTTCATTCCTTGTGGGTAGGGCTGCTTTTGCCTTTCTTTGCATTCCTAGTGCTTAGCTCAGTTTCTAGCACTAATAAGCATTTGATGAATTCTTGATTGATTGATTGGATTAGAGGAAGGATAGACTTGAGACCAGAGAGCAATTAGAAGGCCATTGAAATAGCTTAGGAAAATGATGATGAATGCCTGAACTTAGGTGGTGGCTATATGAATGTTCAGAAGGTTCCCCACCCCTAATTTGGACTATGTTAAGAGATGATTGCAATAAATTATAAGATTTGACAGCTGATTGGATATGTTGAATGAGTATAAGAAAGGAGCTAAGGATGACATCAAGGTTATGAACCTGAGTGACTAGAAGGATGATGGCCCTTTGAAGTTCAGAAGAGAGGAAGGTTTAGGAGTGGTGGAAGTGGGGCAAGGAGAAAAGAAAGGGAGTTCTGTTTGGGACATGTTTTATTTAAGTTGCTTATGGGACATCCATTTCAAAATGTCCAATAGGCCATTGGTGATGTAGGAATGGAGCCCAGAAGAAAGACTCGGAGCTGAATAAAATAGAAGCAGGAGGTGAATCAAGTAGGAGCAATTCACAAAAATGCAGAGAAAACATCTAGGAAAGAGTTATTAACAGTATGAAATGCTACAGAGAAGTTAATAAGAGTGACTAGTGCCAGGTTTCAAATCTGGCCTCAGACACTAGCTGTGTGACCTTGGGCAAGTTACTTAACCCTGTTTGCCTCAGTTTCTTCATCTGTCAAATGATCTGGAGAAGGAAATGGCAAACCACTCCACTATCTTTGCCAAGAAAACCCCAAATGGGGTCACAAAGAGTGAACAACAACAAGTGCCAAGTTAGTTGCTATTTGTCAGAGATGGGTAATAGCATTAGCCAGTAATGAAATCAGCATACAGTATTGCATTAGCAAGCACCCTAGCACACCCAGGATGGCCTGCTAGCACAGGTTCTTTGATCTGGTTTCATAAAGGAAAGAGAGCTTCAAAGGGGTTGACAATTCTGCTTTTATTAAACAATGAAGACTATTCTATCTAACCTTCTCACAAGGGTTGCTGAATACCAACTCCTACAGCATTCCCTAATTACCCTTCTCTCCAGGGGCTGGTGAGAAGGGAGGGTGCAACGCTCCCTACTCCTTGATGGGGTCAATCGAGACAGGCATAACTTGTGCATTTCCCTAAATCCCCTCAAGCCTCAATGGGGGCCAGTTGAGGCAAACACAGACTCTCCCCCAAGTCTTGATGGAGGCTGATCAAGGCATACACAGCATCCTAGCTTATACATTTCAACCCTAACAGTTCCCCACTGGCTGACCACTGCCCACCTGCTTTATACTTACACTCCACCCCTCTGGGGTCATGACCTTTACAGTCTAAATAGGAGACACCTAACCCTTACAATGTACATGGGTAGTGGTGGAGATATTTTGAACCACAGAATTCATATCCAACACCTGGGAACAAGAAATTGTTATGGCCACGGATCCTGGAAAACCAAACTCCACTTATGCTTACAACTACTGGCTAAGGAAAAATGTGGAGACATTGTCATTGTTCTGTTGCAAGGGCCATGTGACACTGAAGTTATGGTAACTCTTAAGAAAAGAGTGAAGAACGCTGTCTATGTGATACCCAGGGAGCCAGGCAACAATTAAATGGAAGCATAGCATAGTTTGTGACTCCCACCTGACCACGTGCCAACAGGGTATGTGACTTTTGTTTGATTAATGCAGTCCTTTTTGCCTCAGTTGTCTGAAAATTTGGCAGAGGGAACAGATGGCTGATGAAAGACTATTAGAAGTAATACAAGCCAGAAAAGGATGTAGTTCTGCTTAAAAGATTCAAGTTCCAGTCCCCAGAAGGTATCCTACTGTTAAGACAAGGGCAAAATTGTAGTTGTGGGTGTGGAGTAATGTACCAGACTGTTAAGGTTCCAGAAATTACTCAGAGCTTCTAGCCCTATGGGCATGAAAGTTTTACATAATAACTTAGGGTATATGATTCAAAAGAAGACCTTAGCTACTGAGGAATAGATTTTACTGTCCCAACCTAGCTACTAATGCCACTAAGAAACATAAGATTTGGGTTTATTTTGTGCAAAGTACTACCAACTGATGCTCCGAATTTGGAAAATATAAGCACTAGCAAGTCTTTGGAGCTCATCTACATTTACTTTCTATTTTTAGAAGATAGTAAGAACATAAGCCATATTTTGGTGGTGCTATTATTTTACAAGGAATACACAGGCTTACCCAACCCAAAACCAGAAAGCTCCCACTAGTTAGAAGAGAAGGAAATAAGTGTTTGTTTGTTTTTTTACTAAGCACTTACATGTGCCAGGCACTTTACAAATATTATCTCATTTAACCCTCAGCCTTATGAGGTAAATGTTCTTATTACCCCCATTTTATACTTGAGAAAACTGAGGCAGGCAGAAGTTAAATGACTTGCCCAAGGTCACACAGCTAGTATGTGTCTGAAGGCAGATTTGAGTATTCCTGATTTCAGATTTAGAGCTGTAACCCCTATGTCACACATCTACCTCTGTTGTATTATACATTAAGCATTTTTATATTATTGTATTAAGTGTTATGGAAGAAGTATTTTTCAATATATAGATTTTCTTCTAAGATATATTTTGACCAAGGCAGAGACTTTGAAAGCAAATTATTTAAACAAATGTTAATGTAGCCCTACCCTGTGTTACTGTACAAGTACAGGGAGAGGTGACTTCTGATTGGCCCCATCTTCATTCACTCTGGGGTCTTGTGACTGGCATTTAAAAATTTTTCCCTATGGATATTTTCTCTCTTTATCACTCCTCTGTGGGAGTAGGTCAAGTCAAAGCTGTTGTAATTGTTAGAGTACTTTCTTCATGTTTTTAGGTTTCTTCTAATTTGAGGTTGATTTCAACCCTAGCTCTAACTTAGTCAATGGTCTGGCCACACAAAGATACTTTATTCTAACATGACCTCCATATCAGTAATCAGTCATTTCCTGTATATTAAGATATAATCAAGCCAGATCACATGACAAAAAGATGGCAGTCTAGATATTTGCTTCAGTCTCCACTAACTTACCCCCACACACACCATATACATGCATATACACACATGCAAAGAATTATGAATTATGAGTGAGAAATTACAACTGTCTCTTCAGGCAATGAAAGACATTCAACAGAGTAAATAGCCTTATGAATCATCACTCATCTTCTGCAAGCCTCTATGCCAGGCATACAACCTAACTCCTTGGCTTGTGCTTTAGGACCCACTTAACAATTTTCCTGCTGCTGGCACATGCTACCCTGCCCTTACTCTAGCATTCTGTTGCAGCAAGCAGTGGGCCTCAGCTCTGACCAGCTTTCTGCAGAAGAGGATTAAGTTTTGGGGAAGAGAGAGGGAACGTACTCTTCCTAGGGCAGAAGCTTAGTTAGGGAATCCCAAGGCAAAGGAACCTTTGCCCAGGATGGCCACTTCACTCTTTCCCATGCCTGCAAAATTCTCAGGCAGACACTGACTCAGATGAGCCAGAGAACTAAAGAATTCAGAGAACTAGGGCAGGGATCAAGCTTATGGGGATGCCCTACATCTGAAGAAAAAGAGATCTAACTGGAGTCAATCCTATCCACCCAGAATTTACTTGGGGGAGTAACCAAAGATGGTGAAAAGTGAATTTCCCAAAGTACAATAGAAGGAAACTGAGACAGCTTTGAGGTCCAGCCCCCAAGATAAACCCATATCAAAGGGGAAGAACTCAGAAATTGATTAATATGAGTAATGTAAGGATAAAAAGACTAAAACCACCAAAGATCTCAGGAGGAAACACACAGGGTATTTGATGATCTCCAAGACGTCTTCCAGCTCAAAACTCTAGCAAAACTACAATCCTATTATTTTCCTCTGGTTATTTTAATACAGTCACATGCCTTTTCACAGATGGTCTCTCCTAATTTCTGCTTCCTAGCTTCCCTGATTTCCTTCAAGATTCGCATCAACATTTTTGACTCCTTTCTGTATGAATACATTAATAATCTACTTCTAAGTATATCTATAATTCTTTGGCCTCTTGTTTCTTTTCTAATAAATTTTCCTATATTCATCTTTGCATTGAAGTTAGCAAGTAGCAACATATGTATGTTAATTTTGTTTGGAAAATTTTGTTGAGTTCTCCATATTGTTAGTGTTGTCGAGTTGTTTCAGTTGTGTCTGACTCTTCATGACATGGATTTGAACTCCTGGTCTGATGCTCTATCCACCAAGCTTCCTTCTTGCTTCAAGTTATAAAACTACAATTCATTAGTCCATTGGGAAATAGTGATAAATCTTGTATGTAGCAGTTGAGAATGAGTGGTCTTTTTAAAATCTGAGATTTGCAATCACTTCTGAGACTATTAGGCACTAGCACCTGCAAACAAACAGACTAAACATAAAGGTTTGCTAGACTTATAATCCTGAACACATACTACTGAAAACATAAAGTAACATCTTAATTGGATTGTCTTTTGCCTCTTTTTGTATCTCCAGAACTTAGCACAGTGTCTGGAACACAGTAGGCACTAAATACATGTTGACTGATTGATGAATTGATAAGTTAATTCAGTTATTTTACAGAATAGTGCTAACATGGCCAAGGTTCTGAGTTTCATCTTTTATAAGACCTCTTCGTTTTACTCTAGAGACTGGACGTATAACTCCATGTCTTTCCACTGACAGTCCCCTGTGCCTGGAATGCTCTCCCTCATCATCTCTGCCTCTTAGATCCCTTGGCTTGCTTCAGGACTCAGCTTAGATTCCACCTCCTGCAGGAAGCTTTTCTCAGTCTCCTTCCACTCCCTCACCCTTTTCCCCTAACTGGGAAATAAAAGTATACCATGAGTCATCTCGTGTGGATTGGATAATATACATTCATCAACATTTTGGGGAAAATAAACTCAAAGTGTATGTTTTACAAATAGTATCAAAGTAGCATCATCTTCATATATGAAGGGAACCTTTTACTATGGATAGGGTGTTGGATCTGGAGTTGAGAAGACATGGGTTCAAATCCCACTTCAGACACTAGGTGTGTGACTTAAAACCATCAGGCAACCAGTCTCCTCATCTATAAAATGCAGGGGTTGTTGAACTTGCAAACCTCTATGATTCCTCCTAGCTCTAAATTTGTAATCCTATTATGCTAATTATATACAATTGTATATGCAAATGTGCTTGCTTTTTGTCTGGGTCAAATTTGTACAATTTAAAACTGAAAATTATCGATTCTTTATTTTGAAAGTAAATCACAACACAGCTACAAATATCCAAGTCATATGATATAACTGGAGAGATCATGTATCTCAATAATAACAAACTAGAATAATTTTCTATTTCACATGAAAAACTAAAATGTACACTTTTTTTAACAATAAAGTAAAAATATTAGCAGTCTTATATACTGGAAAGTACTGGTAATGCTTAGTGCCATCTAATGGTCACAAACTACATCTCAAAAGAAAAAAATCATACAAAAGCAAAAAATTGTTTTAAAACTGTTAGGACTAAAATTCAGTTATAGGCATACCTCTTATAAAGCCAGTGACTTATAACAACTCCATTTCAAAATAGAATTTTAATATAATACAACCAAACTTCACCCAATTATACCATTAAGTTTTGGCATGGAACTCAATGAAGTCTCTGACCAGCACTCATGTTGTAAAATACTAGAGGAGTTAAGTATTCCGTACAAAGACTTCATTAATAAGCAGTTCCATTCTTACACAAAAAGAAACATTTAGTTGATTCTGGAATACTTAGAAAAGGAACAAAAAATGATCTTTAGGGTTTTATTTTCTTTATCCCAACTTCTCTAAATTCTCCAACACCCTACTCCTCAGTCTCTTGAGATGGAAGTTGGGAGAATTTGATCCCTAAGCCCTGACTTCCTCAGCTCTAATTAGTTATCCTCTCCCTTCCAGGAATTGCACTAGGACTCTGTATTTATCCATCAGTCTGGAGACATGGATTGTATTTACAGTGACATAAAACTGTCACTGTCTAATTTTAGAAAATCATGTAAGAGGTGTCATCTAAAGATAATCTCCCCTTACCCCCACTCCCTTTTTAATCCTCCTTCCTGGATATTCTAGATTCTTTGTTCTCGTGAACTCTCAAACCTTCTTCTCCCTAAATATATGTGCTAAAAATGGCTGACCCAATCAAGCACTATTATAATCTCAGGTCTCTGTAGAGACCAGTTATAAACTTTTATTGTCCAAATTCTGGCTTCCTAGGAAAGTGTCCCTGTGTCAAGTAGAGACAGAGGGATACTGGAAAAAGCCCTGACTGAGCCATGAGACCTTCATCAGAATTGTATTCTGACACTCACTATGTGAAGTCTCTTCACTTTTAGAGCCTGAATTTCCTCAGTTGTAAAGCTATGATAATACTTACATATGATTGTTGTGGTGAATACATTTTTTAAACATTAAAGCTATAGTAAAATCAGGGTTTTTCAAAAATTGATACATTGTTATGTTCAGAACAGAACTCATTCTCTTGTTCTACCTAATCTCTCCCTCCTCTAAATTTCCCTGATTCTGTTTTAACACTTGGGGCCATCTACAATTACAGTGGTGGTTTGAGGTGACTCTGGATATGCTCTTTCTCATAGCTAAAATTCTGTAAATAATTATCCATGTTATTGTTTTATTTTGCCACATTGTTAGTAAATTATATCAGTGACTTCAATACTGAGTTGATTCTAGAAGATTATTGGCTTTGATATATATGTAGAGAGAGATGAACAACCACTTAGTGAAAAAAGAGGTTTCTCCAGTTTGTTAAATAAGTTAGGTTAAATTAATTCAGGTGAGATTCTTATTGAATTGCAATTTTAATAACTACTAAAGAAATATCCAAACATATCCCTGGATTACCCTGGAACCCAGTTGGGATAATGAGAATGAATATGAGTCAAGTAGCATGCTGAGGGGATAGCCTATAAGACAGAGTGGTAGACTTTCCCTTATGGCCCAACACTGTCATCCTTCCAGTCACCCAGGTTCACTTTAGAACCATCCTTGACTTCTTCTTCTTTCTTACAAGGGGTATCCAATATATGTCCAAGTCTTTTCTATTCTACATACATATCACCTCATATTTACCACCTAGCACAGTGCCCAGTAAAAGAATATGTACTTAATAAATGGTGGTTAGTTCATTTATATAGCTCTTTCTCTGCTTTCATTTTCACCCAACTCTACAGAGCTACCAAGATGTTTCTAGGACAGCTAAGATCGAGTCTCTCTTCTGTTCCAAAATTGCCTCTGGTCTCCAGTTGCCACTAGGATAGTCTTCAGCCTAGTTCTGAGGCAGTTAGGTGGTGCAGTTGGTGGAGTGCTGGGCCAGGAGGTCAAGAAGACTTGAGTTCAAATCTTTAAATCATTAAAACAATTTGGAACTGGAGAAGAAATTGAGAAGTTGATAAGTGGAAGACATTAGGTACACAATATATAGAGCACAGTATCCTAGTGTTTGATAATCCCAAATATCTTGCTATTGAGACAAAAAAAAGTATTGAGAAAACTACAAGGTAGTCTGGCAGAAACCTTGAGTTCAAATCTGCCTCAGAAACTTACTATCTGTGTGACCCTTTATGTCTAGATCATATACTCATTTGGAACTTATCTTGGTATGCAATGTGAGCTACAATTACCTTTTTAGCTGACTCTCTAGAGATCTCTAAATAGACGATCACGTATTTGCAAAAAGCGATAGTTTTGTTTCTTCTCAGCCTGTATTTATTCCTTCATGTTCTTTCTCCTCTTTCATTGTTATAGTTAGTGTTTCTAGTATAATATTGTTTGTCCTTCTCTTTAAACATTTGTTGTTTCTTATACCACAATATTTAATTATATTCATATACTAAAATTTGCTCAATCATTCCCCAGTTAATAACCACCCATTTTGTTTCTAGTTTTTTGCTCCTCCTCAAAGTGCCATAAATATCCTAGTGTATAAGTCCATTGAATTTAACACTTAAGGGATCATTGGTCATCTCAGACAGAGCAGTTTCAGTGTAAATGAAGGGGTTAAAAGCCAGTATAAAATGTACTGAATGGTGAGTGTGAAGTAAAAGAGAAAATGGACATTGAATAATACTTTGAGTTTGTTGGCTAGACAAGATGAATTAAAAATTTTAAGGATGATGTAGACAATGACAAAAGAATGGAGGATGATGTAGAGGTGTTATAAGGTATTGTACTGTTAATGAGACTTGCTTAACAGAAAGATCTTTCCCATTCATTAATAGGCCTATGTAACCTGCTTAAGTCATATGGAAGCCCAAGTCACCTGAAGCTTGTGGTAGGAGGAGCTTGCTGAAGGGGTAGAACAGGATGGGGTAGAACAGGAAGGGTGGAGCAGGATAGAGGAAGTTGGTCAGAGCAGTTAGAACTAAGGGAGCCAGAGAAAGCAGGCAAAGGCAGCTAGCTGTGAGTTTTTAGCAGGGAGAGGGTTTGGGAATGGTGGTGCCCCCCTGCAGTGATAATGTGCATTAACTTCTTTGTTGCTATGATACATTTGGTTTTCTGGTGTTGGGATTTGGCTTTCTGGTGTTTGAATAAATGTTTTGGTTCTGTCTTCCATATAGAGAGTTTGTTATATTTTGCAATTCAGAACATTGGTGATACAGGTATGGAATTCCTACAGAATTCCTCTTCTACCATACACATACAGAAAGTCCCTATTTTTTCCGTAGGATAGGAAGCAAGATTGTCTGCTAAAAGAGAAGAAAGAAAGGGTATTGAGGAGAGTTGAAGGCAGAAGAGAAAATTTGCACTATGGAAAATGATAGAACATATCAGGGAAGAATCAAAGAGCTACCATGCAACAGTGAGAGCCTGGTTGAGATTTGCTAAAAAATTTACATTGGACCCACTTAAGTGTAACTACATGGGATTTCTTCTCTTCCTCCTTCTAATCCTTTTCTTCTTTCTTCCTTCCTTCTTTCAAATCTGCTTCTTTGTATTTTAAACCATTTATCTTTTGAGGGAACTCTTTTAGCCCTCTTATAGATTTTGGATACAAATTTTATCAGTGCAAAGATTTAATGCAGAGATTATTTTTTTTTCTAAATCATGCATTTTCTTCTTAGCCATATATTATAGTTCAACTAATTTTATTTGTGCAAGTGCTTAGTTTTATATAATCCAATAATCTGTTTCTATGTGAAAATAATCAATTTTGATTGCTGAAGGAAGCAGAGTATACATTTCTAGCTTCAACAGCTTCATGAGCTCTTTTCACTTTTGCTCCTGAGTTGATTTTCATGGCAAGTAGGGACATTATGAAGAATGTAATTTCCTCAATCTATGTGATTTTCAGCAGTATTCCAGTTTGTACCTGGTTAGCAAGAGTTCTCAATCTTTTTTGTCTTAACCTTTGAATTACAAAGGAAACCAATTTTATTGAAATAGTTGTCAATACATACATACATATATACATATATACACACATACATACACTAAAAATTTTCACTGACCTGGGTCTAAGAACTGCTGAAGGTTGGAGGTGTGTTTGTTAGCTCTTTAGCTTATAATCCTGACAGCTCTCTTCAGTTCTTTGGGGTATAGATTCCAGTCAATCCTTTATAATTAACCAGCAACAACAACAAAAAAAACAAACCCTTAGGCATTCTTAAGTCTGTGTTTTGAACTTTTTTTTTACTGCTTCTGCTCAGGGTTTCTCACCCTGAGACCTTAACTGAGCAATGACCTCAAATTTCTTTTAATTATCATTTTTCCTCTTCAAATAATTCCTGGGATACCACTTAGCAAAACTGCAAAAGAGGTAAGTAAGAAGATTCTTTTCAACCTTCATAGCAGCTCTAGTCACCATACAAATCAATTGATGGGTGGGGTGGATCTGGTTACCCTTCTTAACCCTAGCTCCCAACCAAAATTGCTATATTTCATATTTTTTTGTTTTTTTTTCTCTCTCTCATTTCTAGTTTGAATATGAATTTTCCCTCTAAGTATAAAAGAGATATTGTTCCATTCTCTTCCAATTTTTTTTTTGTGGTGTGACTTTTATATTTAGATCATATGTTCCGTTGGAATTTTGTTTTTGTTGTTCAGTCATGTCTAACTTTTCATGACCCCATATGGAGTTTTCTTGGGAAAGATACGGGAGTGGTTTTCCATTTCCCACTCCAGCTTATTTTGCAGTTGAGGAAACTAAGGCAAACAGAGGTTAAATGACTTGCCCAGGGTCACACAGCTTAAGTGTCTGGAGGTCAGATTTGAATGCAGGAAAATGAGTCTGACTTCAGGCCCAGCACTCTCTCCATTGCATCACCTAGCTGTTCCAATTGGAATTTAGTGAAATATAAAGTGATGACCAAAAAAAGTGGGGGTTTTATTTTAGTCTTCTGTTTTGTTATTTATTATTTTTCTTTACTAAACCAGCTATTGGATTAGGAGTCGCTTTCCCAATAGTTTGCTTCCATGAGTTTATCAAACATTAGACTGTGCATATTCATTTCTAGGTCACCTGCCTTCTTCTCTGGTTTTTAAACTAGTGCCCAGTAATTTCAATAACTACTTTTTTGTAGTATAAATTGAGATCCAGTTAGCACAAAAATACTCTTTTTCCTACTTTCCCTCAACTACATCATTTGATATTCTTGACTTTTTATTCCTCCAAGTGAATTTTTTTTATTAAAAAAAACATCTTTTTGTTATTTATCGGTATAGAACTGAATCTCTACAGTAAATGCGTAGTATTGATATTTTGGCTATGTTGAAGTGGTCTAGTCATGAACAGTGACTCCAATTAGGCAGGGCTTTTTATTTCTATAAAAATTATGTTGCGGTTGAATTTATGAAAGTTCCACATGCATCTTTGCAGGCTAATTCACAGATATTTAATGTGCTTTTCTGTTACCTTAAACAGAATTTCTTGTCCTATTTTAGATTTCATTTCTAATACACAAAAAGGCTATTGATCTTTGGGAAATTTATTTTTATCTTGCTATTTTAGTGAAGCTTTTAATTACTTTGATTTTCCCCACTGTTTCTCTGGAGCTCTCTAGTGACTTAACTATTCTCTGCTCCATGGATTTAGATAATTTTACCTCTTTGCTTAAATACTTTTCCTAGTCTATTTTTAAAAATAAAATTTTATTGATATCTTTCTAATTATTACATCACCAGATATTCTTCCAGTATCCTATCCCTGACACATTCCTAGAGACCTATTTCATATAGCAAATAATATTTTTAAAGAAAAAGAGAAAGAAGAGACAAAAAACCCCAGGAAACTGATCAATACTTTGAAAAAAATCTGAAAATCTATGTAATATGCCATGCTCATAGATACCTCATCTCTGCAAAGGAATGTAGTGGAGGTAACTTCTCATAATTCTTTGGGGTTTTTTTGTAATTTTGCAACATTCGATTTTGATTGTTTTGTGGTTCTTTCCATTTATATTGTTACGGTCATTGTGTATACTTATTTCTTGGATCTGTTTGCTTTACTCTTCATCAGATAACGTAAATCTATGTTTCTCTGTATTTTTTATATTCTTCCTTTCTTGTATCACAGTAATATTCAATTATATTCACATACCACAATTTGTTTTTGTTGTTAAGTCATTTAGTTGTGTCTGACTCCTTATGACCCCATTTTTATGGGGTTTTCTTGGCAAGGATACTGAAGTGACTGGCCATTTCCTTCTCCACACTCCCCATTTTAGAGTTGAGGACATGGAGATAAACAGATATTAAGTGACTTGCCCAGGGTGACACAGTTAGTAAGGGTCTGAGGCTGTATTTAAACACAGATCCTCCTGACTCCAGGCCCAGCACTGTGTCCACTGTGTCACCTAGCTGCCTCAGACAATTTGTTTAGCCACTCCCCAATTGCTGAATATATACTTTCTTTTCAAGTACTTGCTACCACAAAAAGTGCTGCTATAAAAATTTGGGTTACACAAAGACTTTCTAGTTATCAATGATCTCCTTAAGGGTATAAACCTATAGTGGAATCTCTGGGTCAAAGGACACAGGCATTTTAGTCACTTTATTGGCATAATTCCAAAATTTCTTTCCCAAATTATTGTACTGATTCACAGCTCTATCAACAATGAATTACCATATCTATATTCCTTCTCTAATCCTTCCAACACACTTGAGTTTTTCCAATTTGCTGGGTATGAAATGAAACCTCAAAGTTGTTTGCATTTGCATTTCTATTATTATTAGTGATTTAAAATATTTTTTCATATGGTCATTAATATTTTGTTACTAAAAGGAAGATAAAAACATAGTTTGCAACTCTTCTTTTGAAAACTATTGGTCCGCATCATTTGACAACTTATCTATTTGGGAATGGTTTTTAGTTTATCTATCTGTCTGTCTGTCTATCTGATCACTGCCTACATATCTCAGATAAAAAACCCTTATCTGAGAAATTTGATACTAAGATTTTTTTTTCACATCCCACTACTTTCCTTTTATCTTAGATGTATTAATTTTGTTTGTAGAGAAGCTTTCCAGTTTCATGTATTAAAATTATCTATTTTGTTTTTGTAATTGCCTTTATCCTTAATTTGTTTAAAAATATATCTCCTACCCATAGCTATGAAAGGCATATAATATGATTTTCTTCTAATTTATTATGGCATAGTTTTTAATATTAAGGTTATATATCCATTTAAAATTTATTGTGGAGTATGTTGTAAGATACTGATCTAAGCCTAACTTCTGCCAGATACTGCTTTCCAGTTTTCCCAGCAGTCAGATAGGGAGTTCTTTCCTAAGTATTTTATATTTTCTGACTTATTGAACATTAAATTGAGTTGCATTATATCTAATAAGCTCCATTGATATACCTCTTGATTACTCCTTTATAATATACTTTGAGGTCAAGAAGTGCTATTTCTCCTTCATCCCTTTTTAAAAAATTTCCTTTGATATTCTAAATCTTTTATTCCTCCAAATGAATTGTTATTATTTTCTAGAGCTTCATAAACTATCTTTTTGATAGTGTGATTGGCATAGTATTAAAACTATAAATTAGGGGCAGCTAGGTGGCGCAGTGAGTAGAGCACCAGCCCTGAAGTCAGGAGGACCTGAGTTCAAATCCGACCTGAGTTCAAATCCGGCCTCAGACACTTGACAAACTTGCTAGCTGTGTGACCTTGGGCAAGTCACTTAACCACAATTGCCCTGCCTTCCCCCCTGCAAAAAAAGAAAAAAATTATAAATTAACTCTGATAGTAGTATAATTTTTTAATATCAACACATCCCAGGCATGAGCATTGAATATTCCTTCCTTCAGCTATTTAATGTCTTCGATGTTTAAGGGACAACTTTTAATTCAATCTATACAGATATTACATGTGCTTTGGCAAATCCCCAAATATTTTATATTTTTGTAGTTATTTTTAAATATAATTTCTCTATTAATGCCTTGGGTTTTGTTAGTATATAGAAATGCTATTGATTGTCCGCAACTTTGCTGAACCTGCCATTGCAATTACTATCTTTTTCCAGTTCCCTAAACTTTCCCAAATGAACCCTCAATTCCTCAGTTAATAGGGATAGTTTCTCTTTTTTTCTCTAAATAACTCATCATATCATCAGTAAAAAAGGATAGTTTTAGTTTCTCTTTACTTATCTTTATGCCTTTAATTTCTATTGCTTTATTGGTATTACTAGCATTTCTGGAATAAGTCCCAACTAAAATCCCACCTTCTACAGAAAGCTTTCCTTAACTTTAGTGCCTTCCTTCAATTAATTTCCATTTATTTTGGATATGGATTGCTTTGCATACATTTGTTCGCATGTTATCACCTCCAACAGATTGTAAGCTCTTTGAGCACGGGGACTGTGTTTCAATTATTTTTGTATCTTCAGCACTTAGCATAGTGTCTGATACATAGTAGGTGCTTAATAAATGTTGATTGATTGATTGATAATAGTGTTAATAGGCATCTTTGCTTTACTCCTGTATTTTTTTTGGGAAATCTTCTAATATATATCCATTGTTATGATGCTTGCTTTTTGTTTTGTACTTTGTATGAAATTTTTAAAAGTCCCTCTATGCATATAATTTGTAGAGATTTTTGCATAAATAGATGTACGTTGTCAATGGGATTTATCTTTATTTTTTGACATAATAGCTTGATTTTGTGTTTTTAAAAAATATACTTGTGCTGATTATTTTCCTAATATGGAACCATGCTTGTAACCCTGGTATAATCCAACTTGGTCATAATGAATGATTTCTTGGGTGAACTGTCTGTTTGACGGGATTTTATTTAAAATGTTTAGATTGATATTCATAAATGATATTGGTTGCAAAGACTGTATTTGTCCCATAAAAGAAGTCTTATTAAGTGCTTTCTTTCTCAATTTTTGATAATAACTTGTGTAGTATTAGTATTATTTTTTTAAGTTTGATGGAATTCTCCATCAGGACCAGAGGGATTTTTCTTTAATAGTTCTATTTCCTTTTCTGAGTTGTTGTATCATTTAAGATCTCTTTTTGGTCCTCTGTTAGTTTGGGTATTTTATCTTTTGGAAAATATTCCTAAATTTCTTTTGTGTTATCAGGTTTATTCGCATGTAACTATACATAGTAGGTTCTAGTAATTGTTTCTATTTCTTCTAGTTTCATTGTGATTTCATTTTGTTAGTTTGCTGTTCTGGTGATTTGATTTTCTGCCCTCTCCTTTTTAACCAGGTTGGCTAAAGTTTGTAAATTTTATTAGACTTTTCAAAGAACAAACTTTTAAAAAATATTCTTTCTATTGTCTTTAGGATCCCAGTTTATATAAATTATCTCCAATTTTCATGATATCCTCTTTTGTGCTTATATTTGGCTTATTTGTTGATTTTCTAATATTTTAAATTTATGTTTCATTATTATTCTCAGTTTTCATTTTGTTAATCAATATTTTAGGGACATAATTCTTCCCTTGGGGACTACTTTAGCAGCATCCCAGAAATTTTGATATATTGTTTCATCATCATAATTTCCTTTCAATTAATTATTGCTTCTATGATTTGTTCTTTAACTCACATTATTTAGAATTTCATCACTAAGTCTCCATTTGGGTCCCCCTCAATTTTTTTGTTGACTTGTTGCTAGAACCTAGAAATGTTACAAATAATGCTAGCTCTTGATTTCAGATAGATACTGTTGATCCTATTAAACACTGCATCTTCAGGTATCTAAGGACAAGCCTAATTAAATAACTATCACTAAAAGCTTGATCACAAAGTGTGGGTCTGTTAGTTGCTATATCAACCAATGAAATAGGTAAGTATATTCCACTTAGGCTTACTTTTCACTTAGGAAATTAAAAGTGTAACTATCAATAAAAAGTATATAAAACTTTAGCAGAAAAAGGTTCAAGGTTTACAGCTAAGAATTACAGAGGTTCCAAGAAAGTGTCAAATATCAATGAAATAGTAATCCACACATAAATTTTCTATCTTCAAAATGCTACACACAAAGTATACAAATATGTGTGCATGTGGGTATATACTTATGTGCATTTTTATTTATAATAAAGTATGTATTGTATTTTTTTTTCCTTAGAGAAAGAAAGGGAAAGCAAAAACTGGCATGCAGCTCTGGCTATCAAGTGTCTATCCCTCTGATCCTTATCTCACTCTGACTTTATGATCTCCAGGCTCCTTAACATCCAAGATGAACTTCACCCTCAAAATAAACCATAACTTTTCTCTATAAAGATCTTTACCTGGGGTTTGTTATTTAAGAGTGAAACAAACTATGTTGCCTTAAATTGTCCTTTACCTTTATTTATAGGATAGTGAACCAGGATACCAGTTTCTAGGCTTTTTTCCCTTTAGGAAAGTGTGTGGAATAAATGCTAAGGACTCTGGAAAAATGGGTTAAGGATAGTAACCAGATTTATAACAAAAAATACCTTATGTATTTAAGATCATTGCTCTCATATTCATTGAAGTTATGAAGTATTGTTGGTCATAGGAGAATTCTTGTGAGAAGTGGTCAAAGAATTAAGTAGTCTTAATCAAAGATTAAATGACTATTGTTTTATTAGATGGAGCAGAATGTTAACCCATATTATGACCTTTTACTTGTTCAAGATTATTATAAATATTACTTCAAATTTTCTGATAGTAGAGAGGTATCTAGGGGCATAGTCGTGTTTGTCAGTTTGGACATTTCTCTTTCTAAGATAATGTAAAACTGTTAAAATTATTCATTCATTTTAAGCCTGAAGGCAATAAAATGGTATCTAAGGTTAGTTCGATTCCCTCCTCTTCAGCTTTAGGGAGTTTATTTTACATGACAAGTTCTGAATTCAATCATAATTGTCTAAGTCTACAGTTAGGAAAAATCCTAACATCTAGATTATGGACCGCATGTGGCTTTTTGACACTTCTGCTCTGAGGAATATGTATGAATGACAGAAGCTTTCTCAGAACCAGGGGAAGGAAGACCCACAAAAAGGCCAGCTCTTCCCCCAATTTCTCTTCCCCATACTTATCTATACAATGATCTTGCCTTATTTCTTCCAGGTCCTCATTTATTCCTGTGGCCAAACCATTTTTGTCCCTAGGTTCTGTTTGTGTTTTTTGTGGAGTTCCTGGCTTCTCCTCTTGGATGATTCTTGACCCATAGTATTTTTCATCATGGTTTGTGTGTTCTTCGGTTTACTCATATCTGCAGCCTCAGTTTCTAGTTTGGGTTTTTTTAACAGGACCATGACACTCTTGGGTAACATGGTCAGGCCCTGCCTGATCCTGAACCTAATTGCCTAAGCTCCTGGCATTGGATTGATTCTGTCTCCCCTGGTGGTTCTGTGCTCAGAGTATTGGCAGATTTAAGGATTGCTTGGATTATCTGAGGTCATAGTGCTGAGATCTTCAGGCTGCCTGTGGAGTGTCTTCAGTTGGTTGTCTATGGACTTCTAGTCCTCCTAGTCTACCCCATTCAGTTTTATCAGATTCCATCCTCCCTGAAATTTCCATCAAAGCATTCTAGGCTTTTATTCTCTTTCACCTTCCACCCCTCACAGCACTGACATTCTTCTGGTCTGTACCTGAATTTGTGTTGGCTTCCTTGGCAGAGCCCTTCCCCCTGTGCTCATAGACTTCTGGCTTTCTTTTTGTATAGTTCTTGGCTGAAGCAAGGAACTTACTGTTGTTTATCTTTGGATTTCTTGATCGTTTGATCCAGTGTCCTTTTTAGATGGTTGCTAGTGTATATGTTGGAGACCTGGGATTTTCTTTAATGTTTCATGTCACAATCTTAACTGGAAGAACAATTTGTTTATTAGAACATAGTAAAATTACATTAAAAACCTTTAAGTGTAAGCACTCCCTCCTCCGAGGATCTTATACATATTTGTGTCTGAAATTGAAACCTTTTCCCTCTGAGGCCTACCAGCTTTCAAGGACTAGAGAAGATATTATATATTTGGTATTTGGGAATTTAAACAGGAAGGTAAGAATGGTACAGGAAGAAAGGTCCTTCTTCCTACCCACTACTTCTCATTCCTCTGCACTTTGTGATAGCTCACAGTTCCTCAATGATACTTCTTCCTAAAAGCTTAGCTGACCACTTTCATCTTTACCCCAGGCATACATCTCAGCTCTCATGTGCAGGTGGCAGCTTGTGCAGTGCTGCTCACAACCCAGGAAATCTGACTCTCCAAATCTCCTGCTACTGGCTTGGATTGGCAGATAGTTGGCCTCTAGCATGGGAACATAGGCACTTGATTCCTTAGAAGCTGAAACTTCACTGTAATCAGAAAGCCTCTGTCCACTCAATGCAGATTTCTGATTTCTTACTCCCACAGACTGAACTGAATGGCTGACCAGAATTTCTTTTCAGTTAAAAAACCAAAACCAAACAAAACCTGACTCTATCAAAGCAAAGAAAGGGCCTGTTGTGTGCTCACATACAAAATCTCTTCTAGCTCTCTACCTTTCACATGGTATTATATTCACCACTTGCTCAGTTTCCTACTTAGTACCTTCAGGGACTCTGATTGTCATGGAGGCAAAATGTGTTGCAGATTGTGCATACTACACTTTTTTTTAAATATTCAGTTTAAGTCTGCTGTTATTTCTAAATAAAGTTAGTGAACAGAGTAGCTTTGTGCTAACTATCCTGTTCTTCATATAATTTTTCTTCACTTCATATAAATCAGAAAGTGGTAATGAAATCACCACAGAATTGCTCAGTACAAATCTATGTTGTTAATAAATGATCCATGGTTGTCGTCCTTCATTCTTGAAGTAGACCAAAATGACATCACTATTCTTGAGTCAAGTTTCAGTATGTCTAACTGTGGCTGATGAGACGAATACAAGCTTGGAATGCTCTGCCACAGATCAGGCACAAATAGTTCATGTGAACATTTGGGGTGGATACTCTAAATTTGCACATTTTGCATTTCCTTTGAGCTGTTTCAATTGTGCTTTGCTAATAGAGCA
Source organism: Trichosurus vulpecula (assembly GCF_011100635.1). Taxonomy (NCBI): domain Eukaryota; kingdom Metazoa; phylum Chordata; class Mammalia; order Diprotodontia; family Phalangeridae; genus Trichosurus; species Trichosurus vulpecula. Next base: position 216,742,852 of record NC_050580.1, on the reverse strand, counting down.
CAGCACCTTCTCTGATGTGGGCACACCATGCTGAGCAGTCCTGTACCAGTGTTTCCCATGTCACACAATCAGTTCTTGAGAGAGACCTTGAGAATGTCCTTATATCACATCTCCTGACCACCATGTGAATGCTTGCCCTGTGTGAGTTCTCCATAAAATAGTCTTTTTGGCAAGCATACGTTTTGCATTTGAACAACGTGGCTAGCCCATCGGAGCTGTGTTCTCTGAAGCAGAGGTTGAATGCTTGGCAGTTTAGTTTGAGTAATAACCTCAGTGTCTGGTACCTTATCCTGTTAGTTATGAGGGCTTATGGAAAATTATGTCAAAATTTGGTTGCCCAGAGAAGTTGTTCAGCATTGTACATCAACTTCACGATGGCCTGCTTGTCTGGGTTCTAGGTAATGGACAATGCTCTTGTGCCGTCCCAGTCACCCATGGAGTGAAACAAGGCTGTGGGCTTGCTCCCATGCTTTTTGTCATGATGTTTTCAGCCATGTTGTCAAAGGCTTTCAATGAGGATGAACACGGCATCAAGGTCAGCTACCACAAGCTGACCAAAGCCAAGACCAAAGCGGAGGGAGTGTTGGTGCATGATTTTCTGTTTGCAGATGATTGTGCACTCAATGCAGCCTCTGAAACTGAGATGCCACAAAGTACAGATCAATACTCTGCTGCTTGTGCCAATTTTGTCCTAACAATTAACACCAAGAAAAAAGAGGTGCTCCATCAGCCACCACCACACCATCAATACATGAAACCATCAGTTACAGCAAAAGGAGAAGTTTTGAATGCTGTGGAGAAGTTCACTTACCTTGGTAGTGTACTTTCCAGGGATGTACACATTGATAATGAGGTTGATGCATGCATTGCCAGAGCTAGCTCAGTGTTTGGGAGGCTCCGAAGGAAAGTATGGGAGAGAAGAGGTATTAGACCGACTAAAGAGCTATTGTGCTGACCTTGTTGTAGGCCTGTGAAACCTGGGCAGTCTACCAGCGTCATGCCAGGAAACTGAATCACTTCCATTTGAATTGTCTTAGGAAGATCGTGAAGATCACCTGGCAGGATAAGGTACCAGACACTGAGGTCCTTACTTGAATAAATAATCTAATGTCCATGACAGCCACCGAACTTATGTTCCCTCTAGGGATGATACTTTTCTTTTATTTGTGTTAATATAACATGTTCATACTTATTACATACCCACCTGGACTCAGAATAGAATTGCCATTTGTGATAAAATATCAAGATCCTTTCATAATGCAAGTTGGCTAGATACACAGAGGTTAATCTGTTATCCAGGGCCAAGCAGAAGCTTTCTAGTGATGCTGTCAGGGGAAACAGACTTATAGTTAGATGAAATTGAGATACTGTCCAAGGGACAAGAGCCCCAAACCAGAGTATCAAAGAAAGCGCATCAGAAGTGAGGTCAAAGCTATCATTAGTGTTTGAAACTGGATCGCAAAGGTCTGGGGTAAAAGAGTGAACAGAATAGGAAGTCAGAATTAGATTCTGAAGTGTAGCACCCTCTCTAGGTGCTCTGTAGCTTCATAGCACCCTAACTCCCACTAGAATTGTCAAGCTGGTTCCTCAAAAGGCAGCTGCTACCTACTTGCCTCAGGGTTCTATGGATAACTTTAAGGGGCTGTTTTTTGAATGCTGTCATTCATAAAACCCCACCAAAGTGTTTCCCATTGTGCATCAGCCACACTTAATTAGCTTATAGAATAGGTATTTCAGGTATAATCAGGTATAATCAAGGATAGTTGTTACAGAACCCCCATCCCCTGAGAGCATAATCTCCCCTTAAACACACAATGTCTCTGGGAAAAGTGGGCTAAAATTAATAGTAAAATAAGAGTGAGACACGAATATGAAGAACACCTGCAACATAGGGGTGACTTACATCTACAAGTTACCGGAAATCATCTTCTCCCTTCTTGGAGCCCTCATGAAGTTTCCCTTAGTTAGACTTCTCAGTTGAACTCTAAGGATCAGTGCTCTTAAAGAGTCCTGAAAGGCCATTGCTCAATGTGTTGTTTGTCCTTAGTTTCTCAGTTTCCAGCAGCTAATGCTGTTGTCAGTCAGTCACTATTGCTGTAGTGGACACCATGACTGATGTGAAACAGGACCTCTACGTTTCCCAGCCTTTTAAAACCTACAACTAGTCAATTCCACTTGTGCCTGAGCAGCTGGCTTTTCTTAGGAGATCTTATGTTTGTCCTCAGCATGCCTCTTTCTACTCCCAAATGTGTGCATTATCTCCTTACTCCTTCTGTCTATCTGATAGTATCACTGGAGAGAGGGAAGGAAACACTCCTCTCTTATCCCCCCTAGAACAATTTCCTTTCAAGGGCCTATATTCTAATCTGGACCTGACTCAGGCTAGTACTCTTGTTTAAGTCTGACAAAATTAAACACTTACAGAGCATTCAACAGTTAACCAAAAAAAAAGGGGAGATTTACTTAGCCAAATGGGGAAGGACATTCAAAAAAGATATAAATCAAAGACACCACAAGTTGATTCAAGCAAAGCTCCCCTGACTCCAAGTTGCCCATGGTGGTCAGCCAGCCAAGCATAAGAGAGTACAGAGGGTTCCTTGTGGCTATTTTGTATTCAGTAAACTAGTAAATGATGTGTATGGCCTAAGCCTTTAGTCCCCTGAACCAATTAAGTCACAGGATAGTTTTAACAACTTTAAAGGGAAAGATGCCTAGTTAGTGTAGGGGCAGGGGTCAAGATGTTCCCATCACAACTTGGAATCCCTAGCTTCTGAATTTGGAGTTTTCTCCTAATTAACTAGCTGTGAACTAGCTTGCTGTTTTTATATGTAGTCCAAGAGGTGTGACTTGATCTTCAGCCCATCACAAGATATTTTCTGTATTCTATCATGTCTTTATTCAACATCCCAAACTCCTATTACCCTGTCAAATTGATAAATGAGGATTTCTTCATTCACTCATAGCTCACTTTTAACTGATAGATTCAATTGAGATGCCTGGTCTTTCTGTAACTCTGTGGGGGTTGGGGGGTGCTTTACACAAGCCAAAGACAGGAACACAGTAAATCTGAGTCAGAATATTAACCAAAAGCTGGATTCAGGAAGGAAGAATTTTATTTTTCTCCACCAAAACCACTTATAAGTTAAATTCTGTCTGGTCAACTTACCTCTACAATCTGTTTACCTGAATTTGTTCCATCTTCCACGGTGGTCCCCTTCTGCCAGTGCTCACTTCATCGAGTTATGTTGAAAATACTACCTTTTGTCAAACTGCATGGAGCCTCTGAATTTGAATCAGAGTTAAATATAATATCAATTGGGAAACCCTATGCTTACTTTGAGCATCTTTCTCATGTCACCACTGGCATGTCTGGTGAGACTTCTGCTCTGAAAACTAAGGAAGTGATTAGCCTTTAATGGGTTGGTTGAATGACAAACTTTATACAGAATGAATCATGGCATCCACTAGGCAGGTACCAATGGGTTCATAACTTGCTGAAGTATCCATACCAATCTTGGTTCAACCATCACCTGTCACCATATTAAACATAATTTTGTATTATCTTCATTTATGTCATGCTTTCTACCTTCTTTTAAAGAGGATGTGTAGTATTTAAGATTTGCCTACTGGAAGATATTTGAAAAGATTTACAAAATTAAACAGAGAGGTATGATGGTGGCGTGGAGGGCTTGATTTGGAGTTAATAACACTTGGATTTAATTTTTGTCTCTTGATATTTATTAGCTATGTGACCATAGATAATTCACTTAACCACTCTGCCTTAGGCAATTTCCCAAGACTTATATATTCATAGATGTGCTGTGATCAGGAAGTCATTGACTTATTCCCAATGTTTTTCTTTGGGTACAAGTGTGTGTATATATATATATATTTGTTTGCTTGTTTTGGAGGGAGAAAGATGATAACCTATGATTATATCTATATATGGAATTCCTGTTGTAGACAGGCAGATCAGCCATCTATCTCTTACTTATGGTTGACAAAATTAAAAACCATAAAATAGAGGAAGAAGATACGTAAGTCCTGTGTGGTTTTAAGGGAATCAGGAGAATCAATGACTATTTTGGAATTTAATTAACTATGATTTTTAAAAGACCAAAATATTGGGAAATGACAGTTATGATTTTATGTGTATATAATATATATTAAAAGATACTATTTCAAAAAACTACCTGTTGTATCGCAACAATAGGCTTTTACTTGACAGATTTACTGAAAATATGTGAATGCATTGAAATAAGAAGTATTCACCTATTTTGAAAAGGAATTCAAAAATTTTTTTATTCATTTCAAACTTAAACACAAAATGAGAAAAGAAAAAAGAGAACATTTCCAGGTATATAGAACATGAGAGGATTCAATACAAAACAATAAATTTCCATTTCACAAAAACCCATGTAATAAATCCTACAGTTTTCAAAGCAGCCCAGCTTTTCTATGCTTCCTTCTAGGTTTTCTTTTGTTCTCTGCTGTGTACTTTTTATTTTTTTCTCCTTCCCTCCCACTTTGCCTCCCTCCCCTACCCTAGAGAAGGCTACAATTAAACACATATATATACATAAATATACATATATGTAAGACCATACTATAAATATTACTATTTGTCACTTCCTTCTCTGGAGGTGGACAGCATCTTCCCTCATAGGTCCAAGTCTTTCCATGTTTTTCTAAATCAACCAGCTCATCATTTCTTATATCACAGTAGTATTCCATCACAATCATATCCTATCTCAGAGACTGTCCATAAAAGTTCCTCCTCCCAACACAATTTTCTATTTTTCTTCTAATCTTGGCTACATTGGTATTATTTATACAAGAAAATTTTAATTTAAAATAATCAAAATTAAAATTATCCATTCTACACTTCAACAATGCGCTCATCTTATAATACAGTTTAAGGTCTGGCACTGCTGAATTTCCTTCCTTTTTTTCCCTCAGTTTCTTTGAAATTCTTGACCTTTTGTTCTTCCAAATGAATGTTGTTATTTTTTCTAATGCAGTAAAATTTTTTTTAGTAATTCAATTGGGGTGGTGTTGAATAAGTTAGGCAAAATTGTCACTTTTTATTATATTGACTTTACCTACCCATGAACAATGAATATTTCTCCAATTATTTAAATCTGACTATTGTATGAAGAGAGCTTTATGTTTATGTTCATGTATTTCCTGTGTCTGTTTTGGCAGGTATATTCTCAGGCATTTTATATTATCTAATTACTTTAAATGGTCTAAAACAGAGGTGCGAAACCTATGGCTTCCAGGCCACATATGGCCTTTTAGGTCCTTGGGTGTGACCTTTTGACTGAGTCCAAGTTTTGCAAAACAAATCCTTTTATGAAGGGGATTTGTTCTGTGAAGTTTGGATTCAGTCAACGGGCCTCTCCTGGGGACCTAGAGGACCAATGTGGCCTTAGGGCCCAGTTTCCCCACCCCTGGTCTAAAACAACATTGAATAATATTGGTGACACACAGTGTAATTTCCCTATTTTTGTATTTTAAACCTATTTTAGCTTTAACTGTTTCTGAAAAAGAACTTCTCAAATTAGTCAGCCATGACTTGCCAATCTCAAAGCCTTACCTGATTGATCTGTAGGCTAGTTACTGGCATTAGGATACCTTCTCTGAGGCTTGTAAAGATTCCTAAAGAGATGGGTAGCATGGTTAGCCACTTTCACCAATGATAAGTATAGGAATTAGGTAGTTGTCCCCCAAGTCAAATTGTATTACCAGCTTCACCTCCACTCACTGCCCTCTAGTAGGTGATTATTAAGCTTTGCGAGATCAGATGTAACTCCTGAGGAAAAAAGCTTAAGGACCCTATTTTTAGTTTCTGAGATTTCCATCCCCCCACGACCTTATGTACTTATATTTAATCACCTTCCAAATAAGAATAAAATATTGATATACACATTACATATGTGTGTGTGTATATCTGTACATATGAACATATATTTGTTAAGATCAAATGGAAAATTTTGATTTGGATTATGCAGATAGTATTTTAATCAAACCAAAATTACTATTTCCACTAGGAAGTTCTATGTCAGCTTTGCAACAGAGCTTATCTTTTTCAACTTACCAGATAAATTATCCCATGTACATAAGAATATGTTCATTAAAAGAAGGATTTGATATGGGTGCAAGAACTGAGTTGCAGCTCTTTTCTCAACTTTAATTTCAACATCCCCCCCCGCCCCCACCACACTTATCAGAGGAAGAGAGGTACCTGCCATTCTTTTCTAGGGAATAAGTGAGGTTTGAACCCAAAATGAGACCAAAGTTAGCATGCAGGGGATTAGCAGCATCACAGGTAAAAGGCTTTCAGAACTTGCCTGACTTCAGAATGACTTCCAGGAACTCCATAAAGACAGAAACAAAACAAACAAACAAAAAAACACTTGCAAGGCAAGCTTATTTGATCACTTGAGAGCACACAAGCAAGGTGTGCAGGGCTGACTATGAAACAAGGTAGGATAAGCACTCCCAGGAAGCCTGGTTAAACAGGATACATTGTAATATATACATACTTGAAATATAAGTATCCATTCCTCTTGGAGAAATCTTGCAGTAAATCTGAAAAGGATGTTATCAAGGATGATGACTGGAATTCCTTGTTTCAAACTAGCTTTTCTGTGTCTGACTTCTATGGCAGGGCAGGATGGCAGTTGTGCTGAGTAATAACTAATTCTTTGAATCCCTGCATTAAGTTAACCAGGCAGAACCACTGAAATCATAGCAAATTCACTTTGGTTCACCTACTCAGGAAAAGCCTTCTCATCATTTTAGAATGCAGATTTTCCTCTACTTAGAAGTCTTTAGTAGCAATGAATTTGGTGTCAGATCTGTACTTAACAATATGCTCTGACACATAACAAATTTGTTATTACTAACTAGAAGCAAGTTATTTAACGTCTCTGAGTTTCAGATTTTTCATCTTCAAAATGAGGGTTAGTAACAATTGTATTTCCCACTTAAGAGAACTGTTAAAAAGGCTTTTAACCTTAAAGCATTAGACAAATGAGTTATACTCAAATGTAATTGTTATTACTACAAAAGGCCACAAGATGGAGATGTTGCTCCCTCAAAGTAGGCATTACACCCACTTATAAACAAGAAAAAGAGACTATTTTAAGATTGCTAATACTTCTAAGTTTTAGGTAGAGATTGAATCATCTTATAATAAATTTTGTTTGCTTTTCCTTTCTCCTTAAAAAAAATTAGAATTCCTAAATTAATTTAAATTGCCTATCAGGGCTTTGGCATACATTAAGATTGTCCATGACTCTTCTTTTCCCCAAACTCTCCTTCTCTATTAACCATATGAGAACGATTTTTTAAAATTATATTTATTGATTAGAATTTTCCATGTTCTTAATTTTAAATGCATATGATTAGAACACCTTATATTTCTTTCTCTTCTATGCCTAAAACTGATTTTTTTTTATGGGGCTCATTTTTCCTCATCCCTGGAATATAGGGGGAAAGTCCCTGCCAAAACAGCTGAATCCTTTTAAAGGCTTACTATCTAAATACAGGTTCAATGAACTCTGAGATCACTAACTAGATAGCTCTACTTTTTGGACTGTCTTATTTTCAAGAGCCTCTGCAATCAGAAGTCCTAAATCTAGACTAAATCTGATGATCAGAGAGAAGATATTGAATTTAATCAGTTCCCTATGCCAATACAATGGAAGTGAAAGGTTTTGCCTCACCCAGGGAAAAGCCTGCTTTTTTCTGGATTTTTTTTTTTGCAGGGGGGAAGTAAGCCACTACATGTGAAATCTTATAGAAACATTTATTTCTTTAATGAAAAAACTCTGCTTTATTCAGTTTTTCCATTTCATTTGGAGTGAACATTCCAAAATTCAGACTTTATAATCAAGTAAATATACTAACTGTATCTTATATTATGTAACTATGTCTTGATTCCTTAATTCTTTTTAAGATTTTTGACACAGACAGTAACTAGGAGACAACAAATATCCAAAACATTTTCTAAGCATCCCCTCCCAAATTGGGTTATATAGAATTCCCTAGTAAGGAAATGCCTCCCACTGATGCAAACTAGCATCTGCTGTACTTACACTTTTGGAGGATTGCCTAAAGCACTTCAAGGTTAAGTGTCCTGTTATATAACCTGCCTGTTATATAACCATTATCTTTAAGAGGTGGGATTTGAACTTCTTACTATCCACTCTGTCATACATACATATATACATATTTATGCGTGTATAAATGCCTATACATATGTAGAAGACCTGAGTTCAAATCCTGCTTCTGTCAGTTACTAGCTGAAATACCCTACGCAAGTTACTTAACCACTATTATGTACCTCAGGTAACTCCCTAGGATTTATCTACTAAATCACTGCCCAGTTTTGATCAGAGCTGGTACGTGAGGTTCCCACACCAATTTCCTAAACTAATGAATGAAATCATAGTTCATTTGTAAACTCTTGCATATATGTATGCATAAACATGTGTGTATATACATATATACACACATACATATATTTGACATATCACATATGGGATTCAAAGGTGAGTCTATGACATTTGATATTATAAATATATATAATATACATATATAGTGTATATATAACATATATATATACACACACAGGGTAAGACACGCACACATAAATTCATAATAAAACAAGTCACTGATATTCTGTCTAGGTGTGTTGAGATGAATTGGAGTTAAAGACCGGGGATTACATAGCTAATAATCATTAGTTAAATAACATTACCAATAACATCACCTCAATAGATTTGCATTTTTATAGTTCTAGTATTCATGGCAACAACTAATTGGTCCTTCAAACTTTGCAGTTGACTCGTTTGTTGGCACAATTCATCCTGCCGTTATAAAATACCCTTGCTAGTGCAATGACTTTTAGTCAATTTGATTGGCCTTGTCAATCAAGTTGAATAAAGGTAAAGTGAATACTTGAGTAGATTTATTAGCCAAACTGAAATTAAATGTTACAAATATTGAAACAACAGAATATATGTGCTATGTCTTAAGCATATCACAGATTCAGTTAGTTTACCTGCCTAATATACATTATTAAATTTATACTATTATTGTAACATTATTGTATATAAACTGTGCACCATTCATCTTTGCATTCACATGGATTAAAGTCCAACTGTGGAAGTATATTGAACGACAATTTATCTAATTGTATTCATTTGCCCCCAGTTAGTTTCTCAGCAACTTCTAAATTCATTTTTCCCATACTAATTGATTAGAGCCATACATTGAAATAGTGAAATATTTAATCAGGACAGAATAACAAAGTAAAACCAGTGGGAAAAAAAATAATCCATCATTCCCAGACAAGTAGAGAAGCTTAGGGAAACAGCTTCTTCAAGACTCAGATCTTTGAATTGAGAAAAGATCTGGGAAAGGTTTCACTCTTGAACTAGAAAGAAGGTAGTTGAAGCTTTCAATGCATCTTTGGCATTGCTGGTCCTCCTGGTATCATGTTCTTTTGCCTCATCTTTCTGTTTCCAAAAGTTGGCCTCAGGGTCACTTTGGGCTGCCTGGCTTCCAAGACTTGGCTATTTCTCTCTGTGTAGCTCCAATTACCCTTGTGATGCAATAATCTGATGCCAAAGGATAGTCTCATGGGAACTGAAATAATGGGAACTTCCTCAGTCAAGCTATGATCCCAGGAATTCTGAAAAATGTAATCCATCAGAATATTCTCAGTTATACCAATGTTTTAGGTATTAAAAAAAACAACCCAGACATGGCCATTGTCCAATGGGCTTATTCCTGAGAACAATAAAACTGTACTGTCAATGCATATTTATTAAGTACTCATTATGCACCAGGCATTATACTCAGTACTGAGTATTGACAGTTGCATGTAGGATAGATTAGAAAAGGAATATAATGAAACAGGAAAACCAGTTACGAGTCTTTTACAAGAATCCACGACAGAAATAGTAAGCTCTTGAATTAGAGAGGTGTCATGGGAATGTAATGTGAAGGATGAATAGGGGAAATTCAAACAAGGAAGAACTGATTGCTGGGATGAAAATTATAGGAAGTGACCACTACTTTCTAGTTTGTGACAGAGAAAAGCTGGGCATAGTCTGGCACGAACTCTTGAACTATGGAGACCAGATTTCAAAGAATTCAGAAGGAAAGGTAGAATCTCATGGACTAAAATTCTACAGGAAGTCAGCTAAGAAGGGAAGGATAATTCTAAAAACTAAAATTCTAGAGACACAACAGGAAATAATTCTGATGAGAAGAAAAAATCGAGATTGTTTAAAGAGACCAATGTAGATTCACAAGACAGCCTCGATTTTTAAAAGATTTGTACAGAAGATGAAAGTGAAGACAGGTAACAGAGGATATAAGTATGTTGTGGTCCTGTTAAAACTGTCACAAGTGCTAAAGCTCAGGAGGAGCTGAGACTGCTCTGGGGAGCTAAGGATAACAAAAAGAATCTTGTCTTGTTTTTAATAGCTATATTGAGGGGAAGAGGAGGATCAAAGGACAGCTTTGCTGCTTCATGTAGATGAGACAATGATAGCTAACAACAAAGAGAAAGCAGTGCTGTTTAATTCTTGTTTTGCATTTATTTTCTCTGATGAAGTATTAGAGCTGCCCTCCTTCCCTCCCCAACCTGCTCTTCTCCCCAAGTGCCTTAGCTGTTACATACAACTTTTATTTTCTGAGGTTTATTTTTAACATATGACCTTTGCACGGGCCATGACAGAACAAATCTGGCTAATTGTGAAGTTGATGCCCAAGGTAAGGAAGTAATAAAAAAGCATTTAGCTACTTTTGAATTAAAGTCACCTGATCTAGATAAACTATATCCTCCTATTGTAAAGAAAATGGTGATTATGATAGCTGAGCAGTTGTCAGGGATATCTGTAATACTACAGGACTGGAGCCAATCAATTAACATTCATTAAGCACTGTGCCAAGTGCTATGGGCACAAAGAAAGGCAAAAAAAAAAAATAAACTCCTAGATCTCAAGGAGCTCAGTCTAATGGAGGAAACAACATACAAATAACTATGAACAAAATATATACTAGATAAATTAAATGTAATCTCAGAGGGAAGGTACCAAGATTAAGAAAGACTATGAAAGGCTTCTTGAAGAAAGTGGGGCTTCAACTCAGACTTCAAGGAAACCAGAGAAGCTAGGAGGTAGAGAGAAGGAGGAACAGAGTTCTTCTAGGCATGAGAAACATCCAATGAAAATGCTCTGAGTAAGAAGATGGAATGTCATGTATGAGGAAAAGCAAGAAGGCCAGTGTCACTGTATCACAGAGTATGTGAGGGAAATAAAATGTAAGGAGTCTGGTAAGGTAGAAATCGACCATGTTATAAGGGCTTTAAAGTCAAACAAAGGATTCTATATCTGATCCTGAAAGCAATAGTTTGTTGAATGGGGCAGCAAGGGGAATCACATGGTCAGACTGATGTTTTAAGGGGATCAATGTGACAGCTGAGTAGAGGATAGTCTTCAGAGGGGAGAGACTTGTGAAAAGAAGATCAACAGACTATTGCAATAGTCCAAGGGTGATTTGATATAGACCTATTTCAGAGTGGCAGTAGTGTGAAAGACAAGAAGCAGTCATGTAAGTGATGTTAGGAAGGTAAAACTGATAGGCCTTGGCAACAGATTAACCATGGGAAGTAGTGGCGAGAGCCAAAGCAGGGGATGGCACCTAGGCTGTGAGCCTGATTAAGTGGAAGGATGGTGGCACCCTCAACAGTGATAGGGAAATTTAGAAGAGGATAAGTATTGTGGGGGAAAGTGAGTCTAATTGACATGTTAGGTTTAAAATGTCTATACGACATCAAGTTGAAGACATCTCACAGGCAGTTGGCAATATAAAACTTGAAGATGGGAGAGAGGTTAGGGCTAGACAAGCAGATATGAGTATCTGCATAGAGATAAATGAAATCATGGGAGTTGATAAGATCACTAAATGTGAGAATGCAGAAGAGGCCTCTGGGCACAAACATGGAGGACATTGATGGTTAGTAAGATCCATCAAAGTAGACCATCTAAGAGCACTCAGATAGGCAGGAAAATAAGAAGAGAGCAGCATCACAAAAACCTGGAGAGAAGAGAGTATCAAAGATAAGACTGATTAACAGTCTCAAAGGCTACAGAGAGTTCAAGGATGAGGACTGAGAAAAGGCCACTAAATGCGGCAATTATAATGTCATCAGTAACTTTGAAGAGAGCTGTTTTGGTTAAATTATGAGGTCAGAACCAAACTGCAGACTGTGAAGAGAATAAGATGAAAGGATATTGGGGGACTGAATGTAGACAGCTTTTTTGAGGAGAGGAGTTAGGTATCAAAAGAAATGAGATATAGAACAAAATAGCTAATAAGGTTGGACACATCGAGCAAGAGGCTTTTGAAGATGAGGGAGACATGAGAATATCTATAGGAAAGAATCCAGGAGACAGAGATTAAAGATTAGTCAAAGAATAGGAATGGTAGAGAGGGCAATCTGCTGTAGAAGACAAGATGGAAATTGATCACATGTGCATGTACAGAGGTTTGCCTTAGGAAGGAGAAGGGCTGCTTCTTCCTGTGAAACAGGAGAAATAGTTGCTCTCTTTGTGAATAGCCTCAATTTTTCAGTGAAATATGAGGCAAGGTTCTCAACTGAAAGGGTAGGGCGAAGGGGAACTATGGGAGGTCTCAGGAGGGAAAATGGTTTGGAAAAGCCACCATGGTGAGTGGCACAATTAACTGGAGCAGTGTGAATGTCCCAATTTTTAAAAAGAGGTACAGTGACTACAAACTACAGGACTGATACTTCAGAGTATTCTAACAAATCACTAAAGATATGGTTTAAAAACATTTAGAAAAGGAAATCGAGATTATAAAGAGATAGCACAAGCTTTTAAGGACAGGTCATGCCAGATTAACCTTATTTCCTTTTTTTTTGACATCACTAAGCTAGCAGAGTTTAATGCTATAGTTTTCTCATATTTTGGCAAAGCATTGGATAAAGTTTTATATACAATTCTTGTGGAACAATTGAAGTGATGTGGACTAGACAGAAAAATTCTGAATCACGTGGCTGGACTCAAGTAGTTGTTAGAGTTCAATGTCCACTTTCATGGTGGGGTGGGAGAGTAGTCTCCATTAGTGTACCATAGGGTTCTAATAAGTATGTACCTGTGGTGTTTGAGATTTTTGTCAATGACTTAAGGTCAATAGATAACATGCAGGTTCATCAAATTTGCAATGACACAAAATGAGAGGGATAATCAATACGGTGATTTGAGAAAAAGATCTTAATTTTTTTTTAACATACTAGACTTGTGATTTCATCAATGTATGAGTCAACCAGGAAATATCAGCACCTTCTCTGCAACTTAAGTCTTAAGTGATTTTATTGAAGACAAAGGGAAGTTTAATGACTTGCTCAGGTTCATATAGTCAGTATTGCATCAGAGGAGGGACTTAAACTGAGGGTCTTCCTAAGGCTAAGGCTAACTCTGCATGTACTATGCCAGAAGTGTCAAACACATTTTTCAGACATGATTAATATATCTTCTTTGGCTGTACTTAGTTAAGTGAAAGTTGCTTCAATAATGAAAATGTAGTCATACAGAAGTGGTTAAAAAAAAGATAAGGTCCCTTCTAAGAACAAAATTCTATTATTTTCTGCTTGCCACTTTGGCAGACAGCATTCCAGCAGATTCCAGCTCCCATTATTACTATGGCATGCTTCTGTGTCAGGGTTGTTATATTCCTGAAATGTATCTACTTTCTTTCTGTTCAGGTGGTCTGTAGTAAAAATCACATCTGTTTCTGCCTCTTGATATTCATTCAAAAAATCTCCATCTTGTTTTCCCCCTCTGTGGTTACTGGATTTCCTCACATAAACAGTAAGTGCTTACTATGTGCAAAGCATTGTGCCAAGTGCTGGGGACATAAACAGAAAAGGCAGATTCTGCTCTCAAGTTGTTCATATTCTAATGGGGGAGACAATATAGAAGTTTTCAGCTTCAGGTCAGATGGAAAGGTCCCATGGTCCTTAGGGTACAGCATCAAAGTAGATGGTAATACCTCATCGGCAGTATCCTTTCATTGATGAAAGCAGTACCTGATACTGAACCATTTGGTTGTGCCAAGGACTATGGTGGCAGTAACTTTTGGATCTTCAGCAGCTATCTTTACAGCCTTTAGGAGCAGCTGCAAGGCTGCATCTCCACAGGGGTTGTTTCTCAGGATAGATATAAGCACTAGACTGGAAAACTGCTATATTTAAGGTTCTTCAGTATCCTGGGCTGTCTCCATCAGGGCTGCTGGGGAAATTATAGTGGTATAGATGGTGCTGGATGGTAGTAGTGGTGGTGGCAGTATGGCTTGCCTGGTACATGCTGCCTTCTGTCTTTCCCTGAGGATCTCTCGTTGCTAGGTGGGTCACCCGTCCTGTGGGTAGCAGTCGGTATATAGTACATCCCAGAAATCTTAGTGAGGTTTTAAGCTTTAAAACTGCACTAAAACTTCTGAGTCATCATGGATGCATAGATGTACATACACAATATACGTACACTACATTAAATCTTAACATGCAATGCTGACTTACCCCCATTGTCTCTTTATTCTTTTGAATATGTATCCAACCATAATCACATTCCAATCACAGAACTCACCCTACCAAATCTTAGTGATACCTATGAGATTAAATTAGCATAACTGCTTTAGGATCTCATTTATTTTATAGTGTATTGATTATGTGTATTGTGTATATCTTACTACTTTGTGCATTGGCATACAGAGGACACATATTTTACAACTGATTCCTTTCTTGGGTTTCATTTCCTGTGGATTTCTGCCTCAACTGCTATTCTTCCCATTTTGTAGCTAGTCCCCATAGTATCTAAGCTTATGAATGTGCACAGGCAACCTTCTTTTTAAAGAAACTTCTTTCCAGTTAACTCTTAATTTGCAAGACCCTGGTCAAATTCCTTCTTGTTAGATATAAAACATTCCTATATTCTGAGTTTGACCCCCCAAATTGAAATCCCATCTTTAGATAAACTTTTTAACCAGCTGCTCATGTTCCAAATGTGCTTTCCTTTTCTGATTTCCTTTTTTTTTAGATAGGCAGCAGTGATGAAAATACCACCTGTGCTCCTGTGAAGGATAGTTTTTTGCCCAAGACATTCTAATCTTTGGCAATACTTTCTTGATTCCTTCCAGCAGTACCATTTGAACCACATGAATCACTGGAAGTGGATAGCAGTAATCTGTTTTGACAAGTCTTGACAGGTTCTGTTACATCGTGTATACATGCCTTAAGATAGCAGAATTCTCTATTAAAGTAACAAGTTAAAAAACAGCTGCCTTAGTACCCCTCAAGAGGGAGTCACCAATTACCATTATTCATCTCTTCTTTCTCTGACCTGGGCAGCCTTACCTGACACTACTTTCTGATTATTATTCCTTGGAGAACAAGCAATCACTTCTGTCAGTCAATACCACTTATTAAGTACCTACTTTGTGCCTGGCAGTATGCTAAGAGCTGAACATACAAGGGGGATGGGGGTGGGGAGAGGTAGTCTGTACTTTAAAGGAGTTCATAATCTAACTGGGGAGACAGCATACAAAATATGTAAAAACAAGTTACAAGATAAATTGGAGATAATCAACAGAGGGGAAGGCATTAGCATTAAAGGGGATCAAGAAAGTTTTCTTGTAAAAAAAGTGGGTTTTAGCTACAATTTGAAGCTAGAAGGAAGCTTGAAGAGGAGGGAGAAAATTCCAGACATGGGAGGAAGACAACTAGTGAATTTGTCCAGTATGGGTAGAGAGCTTCAAAATTGTTTCTTGGTTCCAAGTGTTTAGTGATGCTTCCTGCCTTTATTTCTTGGTCTAATCTGTGAACCTTCCATTATCCTGGCACAGATCAAAATTCCCTTTTTTTCCCTGCCTTGGTTTTCACATTGAAGCCCTACATGACAGTTTTAATGGCCCACTCTATTGTACCATTGTACCAGGCAACATGCAGAAGAGGTTTGAAAAAGGGAGAGAGCCCCAAGCCCTTTTATATTTTTTTCTGGCATGGAGAGATATTATTAATTTAGTTAAGTAACACAATTGTGATCAAAAGAAGACCAATAAAAAGTATGCCTCGTAGCCCTGAAGGCCTAGTTTAAGTTGGCATAAATTTGTAGTAGATGCAGTCTTGCAAAATATAATACTTTCTTCCAACAGCACCAGGAAGTTCAAGCACAGGAGCGGAAAAAGTAGGTGATAGAAGTTACCCAGGGTTGTGGGTTAGCAGGTCAAAGGGAAAAGGGATTTAAGTTTGGAGAAAAGAAAGTAGCTGACCACACGCTTAATAGACTGGAAAACCAGGGAACAAGTGAGGAACCAAAGGTTTTGCTCAAGGTGAAGAATAGTTCTGGAGGGGAATAAGAAATGAAAGTCAGGAAAATTCCCGAACTCAGAAGATCCATGAAAATTGCTCCCTTCTGAATAAAAGTATATTCATCCCGGTGTATTGTTAAAATGGAGTGGAGGTAGGGATCCCAAGTCTTTTTTAGCTAAGTAATGAAGGTGGGTCCCTTAAAATTTGAAAATCAGTATCCTTTGGGTGAAAAAAAGAAAGTAATCTGAACATTTCTTTAAGTGGCTGGAAGTTAAAAGTAACGTATAGCCACAGAGACAGGCTGCCCTGATAATTCATCTTTTTCTCGTTAAAATGGATTTATAGGTGAGAATCTTAAAACCAAGAGCAGAAATAAGCAGCAGCCTCTGGAGAACAGGAGATTTTGTGCTAAGTATAAGATAAGGCTTCTGAGAAGTCAGTGCAGGGAGGGTCGGGCCCAGAGATTCCCGTCACGAGCTGGCAGAAGCCCAAGTGAAACTCAGTGCTACCTGGAAAGCCATCAGCCCCGTCACAGGCAGCCCTGGACTGCCATTCACCCGGAGGGGCGGGGGGAAAACCCTGAAACCTGAAGCCAAGGTTCCCGGAATCGGAAAAATAATTGGAGCCCGAGGGTGGGGTGCAGCTTGTCATCTAGGTAGAGGGCGGAACCAGGGGGAAGGTTCACCTGGGCTGAGGCGGAAGTTGGATGTGAGCGGACACCTAGCCCCTGAGTTGGGGGTAAGGGATCGACAGCGGGCTCCCCGGGGCTAGGGGGAGGGGCCACCTCCGGTTCTTGGCCTCAGGGCTTCGATTTTGGTCCCGCAAGGGGGACCCGCCGCCGCCATGCCATGGAGCGTGACGTCGCCCGGGGCCAACCAGCCCGACAACACGGCCTTCACGCAGCAGCGCTTGCCGGCCTGGCAGCCGCTGCTGTCGGCCGGCATCGTCCTGCCGCTCTTTTTCTGCGTGGGGCTGGCTTTCATCGGCCTGGGCCTGGGTCTCTACTACTCCTCCAACGGCATCAAGGAGCTGGGGTACGACTACACGGGCGCCTCGGACACGGGCAACTGCTCGGCCTGCGCCGCGGCCACTCAAGAGGCCCCGCCGCGCGCCAACTGCAGCTGCCAGTGGTGCTTCTCGCTGCCCGAGCTCTTCCAGGGCCCCGTATTCCTCTACTACGAGCTGGCCAACTTCTACCAGAACTACCGCCGCTACGTGATCTCGCGAGATGACGAGCAGCTCAGCGGGCTGGCGAGCGCGCTGCGCAACCCCTCCGAGTACTGCGCACCCTACCAGTACAGCTCGGCCGGCGAGCCCATCGCGCCGTGCGGCGCCATCGCCAACAGCCTCTTCAACGACTCCTTCAAGCTGCTGCACCAGCGCCAGCCCGGCGACGCCTACGTCGAGGTGCCCCTTGACCGCACCGGCATCGCCTGGTGGACCGACTACCACGTCAAGTTCCGCAACCCGGACCTCGTCAACGGCAGCCTGAAGCTGGCCTTCGAAGGCACGGCCAAGCCGCCTAACTGGCCGCTGCCGGTCTACGACTTGAGCTCGGACCTCAACAACACGGGCTTCGTGAACCAGGGCTTCGTGGTGTGGATGCGCACGGCGGCGCTGCCCACGTTCCGCAAGCTGTACGCGCGCATCCGCTTCGGCAACTACTCGGCGGGGCTGCCGAGCGGGGCCTACTGCGTGAACATCACATACAACTACCCGGTACTGGCCTTCAACGGCCAAAAGCGCATCGTCTTCAGCAGCGTCTCGTGGATGGGGGGCAAGAACCCCTTTCTGGGCATCGCCTACCTGACCTTTGGCTCCCTCTGCATCGTCACCGGCTTTGTCATGCTCGTCGTGTACATCCGGCACCAGGACGAGGACGACGACGGGGAGGACGAGGACCAGTGACCCGATGGGGGCGGCAGCTGCTGGACACTCCCTGTGGCTGCCTTCCTCCCCCACCCCATTTCTTACCTGGGCGTCGCCTTGCAAGCATTTTGAGCTATTTTGTGCCTCCTTAAATGCTTCCTTCCCAACCCTACCCCATTCCATTCCTCCTGCAAATTTCCTTAATTCCTTAACGATTTCTAATTGTCTTTGTGGAGCTAGTTGGGTGAAGTCTACGGAGACATTCCGCTCCACCACGCTAATGGTTTGGAAATGGATCAGATTAGCTTTTTAAGCTGTCTCCCTCCTTCCCAATCTCATCCCACCCTCCTTGTGACCCTATGCCTAATTGTTCCTGTGGAATTGTTTGGAGAATAGATCTGAGGTCCAGGGAAATTTATCCTCCACTTCATTCAAAGAGTCTTTCCAGCTTTTTGAGCTACGATCAATATCTCCTTTCTGCTCCTCACCCACCAATTCCTGATTGGCCCCGGGGAACTGGTAGTTATGCCTGAAGTCCAAGGCATACCCCTTCTGTGTGTTGGAAGTTGAACTGACTCTTACCAGTCCTCCAAGCTACCTACCTCCTTAACACCTTTCCCATCCCATCCCCCTTATAACCCTAGTTGCTCATGTGGAACTGTTTAGAGGGAGGATATGAAGTCCAGGGAAATTTGTCCTCTACCTCTTTCAGGGGGAATGATTGAATCTTTCTAGCTTTTTGAGCTACCTACCTCCTTACCACCTTTCTGCTCCCGACTTCCCCTCCCCTTCATCGTGGTAAAATTTTTAATTGACCCTGGGTTTGAATGGTAGGGCAAGGAAATCTCCCTTTCCTCTCTTTCACGTGTTGGAGGTTTAACTAGATTTTACCAGTTCTTAAAAAAAACTCCTTCCCATCCCATTCCCCATCATGCTGTGAGCTTTCTGGAGGATTGTCCTGTGGGAGTGGTTGGGTGATTGACCATCTTCAGATAAATTTCCCTTCCCTCTCTTTTATTGTTTAAAGTTAATCAGGTTTCTGAAGCATTACCAGAGATTATGTTGTGAATAAGATTGTACGATTCAAGCAGTAGAGATTTTAGGAATTATCTAATATGAACCTCCTCATTTTACAGATGAGGAAATGGAGGCCCAAAGAGAGGTGGCTTGCCTAAGGTCACACAACTAGTAGTGGCAAAGCTGGGATAGGAAAAATAAATCCTGTGACACTAAACCTGTTTTTCTTTCCACTACATCTTGCCACTTCCCCCAATAATAATAATAATAACCATGCCTTGCAAATAATGATTTTGTTCACTTCCTAAGGAAGTATTAACCTTATATTTTTACTATCTATAGTTCATTGTAGTGGAGGCTTGACATGTTTCTTTAACATTAGTTGGGAGCTAGGCCATTTTTGCATCTCTCTGCAGGACAGCATTCATACCAATTAATATTTGAGCTTAGGGCAATATACTACTAATAACAACTGATTTATATGGTGATGTAAGGTTTGCAGACTACATACATTATCTCATTTGAGCCTCAAAACAAACCTATAAAATGGGTGCAACAGGTGATATCTTCATTTTACAGATGAATAAACAGGTTCAAAAAGGCTTCATATACCTCATGAAGGTCAGAGACAGAATTCTAACCTAGGTCTTCCTGACTTAGCCCAGCACTCTAACCACTCTACAAGGCTCATATTTGACAAGACCTCTTTTTCTGTACAAAACTCACTTGTCTTGTTATATTTAAGAGAACTTGCACTCCAGCCACATGCCTTTTCCATAAATAAGAATATCCTTGACTTTCTAGAAGTCTTTGCCAAATAACTTCCAGAAAGGCTAAACAATTCAGTCAGAGGGACTGCAGGGCAAACTAAGGGCACAGAGTCAAACTGTTAATTTTTTGTTGCAATAGAAACTTAAGTTGTTGATTTTGTATTTGGCATTTCCTTTGCTAGGTCTAGGCAAGCAGGAGGTCTCAGGAAAGATTCGCTTTCCAATTCCTCACAGGAACATTTTAGCCTTCTCATTATTTTGTAGACCCTATGAGAAAGGCCAAAAATACTTAGCTTTTGTGAGGACCCCAGAAGCAGCTTCTCTTCTAATTGTGCTCTCAAATAAAAGTCACATGTTTGAAGTTACCATGTTGAAAACTAATGCTGTGGGCTGAGGAAAGATGGTGCAGACTGAAATTAAAAGAACTTTTGAAACTTTGAGAGAGTTGTTAAACTTTGGACTGAATATTTTTTGTGATCATTCAAGTGATTCTATAAAATTCTAAGAAGCAATCGTATTGTCTTTTAAAAATTGCATCACTGTATGTAACTTACTCATCGAAGCTTAAACTGTTATGTCCTTCCTACCTACTTTATTCTGGTGATAGTATGCATGCAAATACCCAGAACTCTATTAATGGGTAATATTAGGCATTTCTTTTATGTATGGTTTAGAATAGATGGTTTCTGAACTCCCAGTTCTCAAATTCTGATTCTCTTATTCCTTCCACTATTGCACATAGGTCTTGGGATCATGCTAATGTCCATGGCAATCACCATTAAGTGTTGTAAGACCCTGAATTAAATGTATTCTAAATTACCAAAGACATTTTTTTTAGTTGTATTCAATATGATTCTTATTTCCTAATTTTTTTTTTAAAGTGAGAGGCATCATGGTAGTGTAATGGTGTGCTGTAGAGAGCTGATCTTAAAAGATGATCCTGCCTGTGACACACTGGCCATTTGACTCTCAGCAATTCATAATTTTTCAGTGCTCCACCTAACTCTTCAATATTGTAATTATAGAACAGTTGCTGATTTGCATTGCTAGAGGGAGTTTCATCGTTAGGAATTTCCTTCATCAATGAAAACACAGATCTGGACCAAAATGTGAAAATTATTAAACCACATATTTTTTTATTAATTACACTCAGGGTTTTTAGGCATCCAGTTACCTGAATTTGACTAGTTAACAGAATTTACTGTATGTGTTTCTTTGTATTGGGGAGCTAAAATTCTGTATTTCAATGTTATTTTTAGGCCATTCCATCATGAGTCTGTATAATTAAAAAAGTAACCAATTTAATTTGTTCTTCTTAAAATTTTAATGAAAATTCAGATTTCATGTTTTGCTTACTGAAAGAGAATAAAAATCATGTTTCCCTTACACTTGCTCATTTTTTAGTGTACTGCATGCCCAGCCTTCATTTTATTTTCTTTTAAAATTTTTCTTATTTATTTTTAACATCATCTTTTTAAATTGATTTCCAAACTTTCCATCTCTTTAACCCGCATCCTTGCGCACTTGAGAAGGCAAACAGTATGTCAGTTGTTCATATGAAATCATGCAAAATATTTTCATGTTAGCCATAATTTTTTTTTAAAAAGCAAGAAAAAATAAAGTGAGAAAATTATACTTCACTTTGCACTTAGAGTTCACAGTTCTCTTTCTGGAGATTGACAGCATTTTTTCTTCATAAATTCTTTGTAATTGTCTTGGATCATTGTGTTGATCAGAGTAGCCAAGTCTTTCACAATTAATCATCATTACAACATTGTTGTTACTGTACATGACTATCTCCCCATTCTTCTCACTTTACTTTGCTTCAGTTTATATAGGTGCTTTTTCTGAATGCTTTTCCATGCTTTTCTGAAAACTAGTCCCCTCATCCATTTCTTGTAGCACAATACTCCATTAAAATCATATGCCACAACTTGCTCAGCCATTCTTCAACTGATGAGCATCCCCTTGATTTCCAATTTTTTGCCACCATGAGAAGAGCTGCTATAAGTATTTTTGGGTATATAGGCTCTTTTTCTTTGATCTCGTGGGACATAGATGCAGTAGTGGTATTGCAGGATCAAAGAGTATACACAGTTTTACAACCTTATGGGCATAGTTCCAAATTGTTCTCCAGAATGGAACTCACTACTGTAGCAGTTCATTAGCATACCTATTTTTCCCCTATTCCCTTCAGCCTTTCTCATTTCTGATAGGGTGAGGCTATAGCTCAGAGTTGTTTTAATTTACATTTCTTTAGTAGTGATTTAGAGTATTTTTTCACATGCTATCGATAGCTTTGATTTCTTCTGAAAACTGTCTATTCATATCTTTTGACCATTTATCAATTGGGGAATGGCTCTTATTTTTATAAATCCAACTCAGTTCTATACTCACTATGTATTTGGGAAATGAGGACTTTATCAGAGAAACTTGCTGTAAAAATTTTTGATACTCAATACTGTGGTACCTTCTAGCAAAATGTAGTATCCCTGAACCTCTCTTTCAATTAGATCTGTTTTTGCTTTTGCTTTGAGATCATGGTTGCTACCTGCCTTTTTTATTTTGGCTGAAATATATTCTGCTGCCGCCACTTATTTTAACTCTATGTGTGTCTTTCTGTTTCAGTGGTGTCACTTGTTAGCATTTTGGATTCTGGTTTCTGCTGTCTGCTCCTGTTTTATGGATGAGCTCATCCCATTCACATTCACAATTATGATCACTGTGTATTTTTCTCAATCCCATTGCCTTCTCTTTCTTCCTGTATTCTGTCCTTCCTCAGAAGTCTATTTTGTCCCTTATATGTTCTGATTCTTCTTTCACAACATGACTAATGTGGAAATACGTTTAATATGAACATACGTCTATATCCTATATCAGATTACATGCCATTTTGGAGAGGAGGGAAAATTTAGAACTCAAAATCTTGTAAAAATCAATGTTGAAAACTAAAAACAAATTAATTTTTTAAAAAGTCTATTTTGCTTCTAACCTTTGCTGCCTTTAATCTGCCCTCTATTTTATCATCACCCCCTCTCCCCTACCACCATATCTCTTATCCCCTTCCCGACCTGTTTTCCTATTGGGTAACTTACAGAACTCTATGTGTGTGTGTGTATTCCCTCTGAAACAATTCTGAAGAGAGTGAGGTATTGCCTGGCACCCTCTTTTTCCTTTCTATTGTAAAAGCTCTTCCTTGCATGCCTCTTATGTGAGAATATTTTCCCTATTCTACCTCTCCCTTCCCACTTCTCCTAGTGCATCCCTGTAATATCAATTGAGTTGGGACTTTCTTACTGTTTTAAAATGATTAAGTGTCTTTGAGTCTTACTAGGTGCTAAGCCCCAGGCCCAAACCCCAACTAGGTGCTAAACCTATGTGGGTGTGACTTGGTAACCAAGGTGGGGCCCCAGGTGGGGCTAACTAAGGGAGGGCCTAGTTTACACATGATTTTGAGTGATAGTTTTGGGACATCAGAGGCTCTTAGACCAGGTGGGTTTAAGTTGCCTCTTCGTGACGATTTTAGGTCACGTGGGTGAGTCGCATGTGTGACCCACCCCTGACCCTGAAAAAGATATAAAACCAGGGATTGGCTTCCTATTTTTTGGAGCTCTTTCCCACAGCAGTGGTGGCTCGAGTGACTCTGGGCCAGCCCACGTTATGAGCTCCTGGGCTGAACCTAGATGTTGGTAACTATGAATCTGTATTTGGTCTGTCTGTGGATGTTCGTAATTTGTTTAGGGCTCTCACTCGTGGTGGCTCAAGGTGATGCGGAGACTCTGGGCAGCTATAGCTAAGAAGTCCTCCAGCTCGTAAACCCGGATACTGAGACTTTGTTAACCTCTAGTAACTATGTATTGGGATTTGAATCAGACAAGGTCTGTCTGTTGATGTTTGTAATTTGTTTGTATTTGTTCCAAAGTTCTGGGTGCTGGCTTTTTTCCCCTGAACTAAGTGAATTGTTTTTGTATGCTGAATTAAAGTAAGCTTGTCAACCCCTTAACGTTACTTTCCTTAGAAAAACAGATCAAAAGAACCTGTGCTTTTGCAGTGTGCTGGTAGCATGCTTGTTGTTGGGCTTCTGTTGGTCTTTCGCCCCTACAACAGCTGCTAGCTGGATTGTTGAAACAATTCTCCCCTTTTTTTGGAGATCATTCCAACATAATCAACTCACATTCATGCCCTCTGTCTATGTAAACTCCTTTTAACTGCCATAATAATGATAAGGAATTACATGTACCATCTTCCAAGATAGGAAAATAAAGAGTTTAACTTCAGTGAATCCCTTATGATTATTCTTTAGTGTTTACTTTTTTATGCTTCTCTCGAGTCTGGTGTTTAAATATCAGATTTTCTATTCAGTGCTGGTCTTTTCATCAGGAATTCTTGAAAGTTCTTTATTTCATTAACAAGAAATTTTTTCCCCTTAAGGATTATACTCAGTTTTGCTGGGTAGATTTTTCTTGGTTGTAATCCTAACTCCTTTGCCTTCCAGAATATCATATTCTCAGCCTTCCAATCCTTTAAAGTGGAAGACACTAAATCTTGTGATCCTGACTGTGATTCCACAATGTTTAAATTGTTTCTTTATGGCTGCTTGAAGTATTTTCTCTTTGACCTGGGAGCTCTGGAATTTGGCTATAAGCCTTGGAGTTTTCATTTTGGGATTTCTTACAGGAAGTGATCAGTAGATTCCTTCAATTTCTATTTTACCATCTGGATCTAAAATGTTGGGGCAGTTTTCCTTGATAATTTCTTGAAATATGATATCTAGGTGCTTTCTTTGATCATGGCTTTCAGGTAATCCAATAATTTTTTTTACTCTTTTTTTTTTAAATTTTAGACTTGAATACTAAAATACATAATATGAAAAGAAAAAGAAACATTATAAACATAAATATAAAATAAGAAAAAAATGTCATGTGCATAGCAGAACATGAGAGTATTCAAAATATATAGCAATATATTCATTTCAAGAAAGCCTACATATTGAATACTACATCTTATGTTAAAAGCTTTCCATCTTTTCTTTGCTTCCTTATAGGTTTTCTTTTGTTCTCTCCTGTACACTTTTTACTTTGTTGTTTTTCCCCCCTTATCCCCCCCTCTCTCTTCCTCCCAGGCTACAATTAAGCATGGATATATTTATAGATAGATATTAATATATACCTACACATATATACAGATACATACATGTATACACACATATATAATTATATACTTTCCCTAAAAGATTCTATCCCGAATCTGTTTTAATTCGTTCATATCTCTTATTTCCCATCCGTCCTGACTACTTTATTTCTACCTGCTACCTTGCCCTCCTAGTATTTAACCTACCCTCCCCTTCTCCCCATGATCCCTCCCTTATCTTCCCTCCAGTAATTCTTAAATTATCCTTCATCTGTTTTCCAGGTCAGTCGTTTTTCCAATGAGATATTTCACATTTTCTTCACTTTTTTCATTCTTTTGACTTTTTTGTTGTTTATTGATGTCTTAAGGAGTCATGAGCCTACCCAATTCTAATTTTTAAGAAGTTCTTTTCTTCAGTGAATTTTTGTACCTCCAAAAGGAGGTATACAAAAGGAGGAAAACCATTTGGCCTATTTTGCTTTTTAAGAAATTCTTTTCTTCAGTGAACTTTTGTGCCTCTTTTGCCATTAGACCAATTATTTTTTTTAATTTTTTTTAGTTTATTTAATTTATTTAATATATTTAGTTTTCAGCATTGATTTTCACAAGAGTTTGAATTACAAATTTTCTCCCCATTTCTACCCTCCACCTCCACTCCAAGATGGTGTATATTCTGGTTGCCCTGTTCCCCAGTCAGCCCTCCCTTCTGTCACCCCACTCCCCTCCCATCCCCTTTTCCCTTCCTTTTTTGTAGGGCAAGATAAATTTCTACACCCCATTGCTGGTGTATCTTATTTTCTAGTTGCATGCAAAAACTTTTTTTTTGTTGTTTTTGAACGTCTGTTTTTAAAACTTTGAGTTCCAAATTCTCTCCCTTCTTCCCTTCCCACCCACTCTCCCTAAGAAGTCAAGCAATTCAACATAGGCCACATGCATATCATTATGTAAAATCCTTCCACAACACTCAAGTTGTGAAAGACTAACTACATTTTGCTCCTTCCTAACCTATTCCCCTTTATTGAATTTTCTCCCTTTTTGAAAGTGTTTGTTTTTGATTACCTCCCCCCCCCCCATCTGCCCTCCCTTTTATCACCCCCCCCTTTTTTTTATCTTTTTCCTCCTTTCCTATGGGGTAAGATACCCAATTGAGTGTGCATGGTATTCCCTCCTCAGGTCAAATCTGATGAGAGCAAGATTCAATCATTCCCCCTCACCTGCTCCCTCTTCCTACAGAACTGTTTTTTCTTGCCACTTTTATGTGAGATATTTTACCCCATTCTATCTCTCCCTTTCTCCCTCTCTCAATATATTCCTCTCTCATCCCTTAATTTGATTTTATTTCTTTTAGATATCATCCCTTCATCTTCAACTCACCCCATGCCCTCTCCCTCTCTCTCTCTCTCTCTCTCTCTCTCTCTCTCTCTCTCTGTATATATATATATATATATATATATATATATATATATATATGTATATGTATATGTATATAATATGTATGTGTGTATATGTATATAATAACATGGATACATTCATACACACACATATATATATGTGTATATATATATACATACACATACACACACACACACACACATATATATATATGCATATTCTCTTCAGCTACCCTAATACTGAGGTCTCATGAATCATACACATCATCTTTCCATGTAGGAATGTAAACAAAACAGTTCAATTTTAGTAAGTCACTTGCAATTTCTTTTTCTTATTCTTTTCCTTGATTATCTTTTCATGCTTCTCTTGATTCTTGTGTTTGAAAGTGAAATTTTCTATTCAGCTCTGGTTTTTTCACTGAGAAAGCTTGAAAGTCCTCTATTTTATTGAAAATCCATATTTTGCCTTGGAGCATGATACTCAGTTTTGCTGGGTAGGTGATTCTTGGTTTTAATCCTAGCTCCACTGACTTCTGGAATATCATATTCCAAGCCCTTCGATCTCTTAATGTAGAAGCTGCCAGATCTTGAATTATTCTGATTGTATTTCCACAATACTCAAATTATTTCTTTGTGGCTGTTTGCAGTATTTTCTCCTTGATCTGGGAGCTCTGGAATTTGGCAACAATATTCCTAGGAGATTTCTTTTTGGGATCTATTTGAGGAGGCGATCTGTGGATTCTTTCAATGTCTATTTTGCCCTGTGGCTCTAGAATATCAGGGCAGTTCTCCTTGATAATTTCTTGAAAGATGATATCTAGGCTCTTTTTTTTGATCATGGCTTTCAGGTAGTCCAATAATTTTTAAATTATCTCTCCTGGATCTATTTTCCAGATCAGTGGTTTTTATAATGAGATATTTGACATTGTCTTCCTTTTTTTATTCCTTTGGTTCTGTTTTATAATATCTTGATTTCTCATAAAGTCACTAGCTTCCACTTGCTCCAATCTAATTTTTAAGGTAGTATTTTCTTTTGGACCTCCTTTTCCATTTGGCTAATTCTGCCTTTCAAGGCATTCTTCTCCTCATTGGCTTTTTGGAGCTCTTTTGCCATTTGAGTTAGTCTATTTTTTAAGGTGTTGTTTTCTTCAGTATAGTTTTCAGTATTTTTTTGGGTCTCCTTTAGCAAGTCATTGACTTGTTTTTCATGGTTTTCTCACATCCTTCTCATTTCTCTTCCCAATTTTTCCTCTACTTCTCTAACTTGCTTTTCCAAATCCTTCTTGAGTTCTTCCATGGCCTGAGACCAGTTCATGTTTTTCTTGGAGGCTTTTGTTGTAGGCTCTTTGACTTTGTTGACTTCTTCTGGCTGTATGTTTCGGTCTTCTTTGTCACCAAAGAAAGATTCCAAAATCCGAGACTGCATCTGGGTGCGTTTTCGCTGCCTGGCCATGTTCCCAGCCTACTTACTTGATCCTTGAGTTTTTCAGCAGGGTATGACTGCTTATAGAGTAAAGAGTACTTTGCTCCAAGCTTGGGGGGATGCGCTGTTGATTTCAGAGCTATTACAGCACTCCTCCTTCCCCAAAAACCCCCAACCCGGACTGGGCTTAGATCTTCAGCAGGCTATGCACTCCTGCTCTGATGTGCCACTTAATTCCTCCCACCAGGTGGGCCTGGGGCCAGAAGCAACTGCAGCTGTAGTTCTGTAGCTGCTCCACCTCCACTGCCCCTGGGGCTGTGGCTGAATCAGGAACTCTATCACCCTGCCCCCAGCAGCTTTTCCCACTAACCTTCTCTGTTGTCTTTGGTGTTTGTGGGTTGAGAAGTCTGGCAACTGCCGCAGCTCACTGATTCAGGGTGCTAGGGCCCGCTCTGCCCGGCTCCTGGTCTGGCTGGTCCATGCGGCCCACGCTGGGCTCTGCTCCACTCCGCTCTGCTCCCAGCTCCATGGGCGATACACCTCACCCAGCAATCATCCAGGCTGTCCTGGGCTGGAACCCTGCCTCCCTCTACCACTTTGTGGGCTCTTCACAACATGACTTATGTGGAAATACGTTTAATGTGATTGCACATATATAACCTTTATCAGATTGCTTGCTGTCTTGGTGAGGGAGAGGGGAAGGAAAAAACTTGGAACTCAAAATCTTATAAAAAATGAATGTTGAAAACTATACATGTAATTGAAAAAAATAAAATAGTATTTACAAAAAGAAAAGAAAGGAAAAGGCTCTCTTATAATAGGTGCATCCAGTTTGTCTCCTCTCATGCTCTTCTTAACCCCTTACAGCCCAGTTTCTGACATTATCATCCCACTGAAACTGTGCTCTGTAAAGTTCCCAGTGATCTCTTTCCAAATACAATGGCTTTTTCTCAGTCCTCCCTCTCCTCAACCTCTTTATAGCTTTTGACACTGATTATCACTCTCTTCTGGTTCTCCTACCTATCCAAGTGCTCCTTCCCAGTTTCCTTTGCTGCATCCTCATCCATCATGCCCTCTAACTGCAGGTATCCCACAGAGTTCTGTCCTGGGTCTTCTTCTCTTCTCCCTCTATACAATTTCACTTGGGGATCTCATCATGCTTTCAAGGATTTAATTATCATCTTTATGTTGAGGATTCTCAAATCTATTTACCCTGCCCCAACCTCTCTGCTACCCTCCAATCTCTCATCTCTAACTGCCTTGCAGACACTTCAAATTGGATGTCCAGTAGATTTCTTAAACTCAACATATCCAAAATGAAACTCATTATCTTTCCTCAACCCCCTCAGCCTAACCCCATCTCCCGCCTTCCGTCTTACTGTATAGGGTAACACTATCCTGCTGGTCTTTCAGGCTTACCTAGAAGTCGTTCTTGACTTTTCAGTATCTCTCACTCCACCTCCCCACCCCCATATCCAATCTGTTACCCAAGGCCTCTTGCCTTTACATTTGTAATAGCTCTCAACTGTGCCCCTGCCACCACTCTGGTGCAAGCCCTCATCGCCTCTCACCTTGATTATTACAATAGCCTGCTTGTGGGAATGCCTCCCTCAAGTATGTTCCTATTCCAATCTCCATTTAGCCACTAAAGTGATTTTTTTCAAAAACACAGTTCTGATCATGTCATCCCCCACCCCACTCCCTCTACTCAATACACTTGAGTGGCTCCCTATTACCTTTAGGATCAAATACAAAATGCTTTGTTTGGCATACAAGGCCCTTTATAATCTCGCTCCTTCTACCTTTTCAGTCTTCTTATGCCTTACTTGTACACTTTAATGCAGTGACACTAGCTCCTTGTTGTTTCATGTACAAGACACTCCATCTCTCATCTCTGGGCATTTTCTCTGGCCGTCCCTCATACTCCCTCCTCATCTCTGGCTCCTGGCTTCCCTGGCTTCTTTTAAGTCTCCACTAAATCCCATGTTTTTCAGGAAGGCTTTCCCAACCCCTATTAATTCTAGTGCCTTCCCTTTGCTTATTGTTTCCAATTTATCTTGTATACAACTTGTTTGTATATTTTTGTTTATATGCTGTTTCCTCCATCAGATTGTGAGCTTCTCGAGGGCAGGGATTGTCTTCTGCTTCTTTTTGTAACCCTAGTGTTTAGCAATGTCTGGCACATAGTAGGAGTTTAATAAATGTTGATTGATCATTTCCCATCATTTGATTTTTAAGGCAATCCAGGGGTATGTTTTGATATTTTCTTATAATTACTCAAATTGTAATTTCATTAATTAAACATTCAACTCTGAGTCCTAAACTAGTCTTAAAAATGTGTTTATTTAATAAACTGTTGAAACCTCAGAACAGTTGCTTCTCTGTCTCTATTACACACACATACACACACACACACACACACACACACACATACACACACAGAGTTCATGATGCATAATAGGTGCTTATTGAATGTTTTTGTATGAGTATATATATGATATGTATATTATGTATAATACATGTATATGCATATTTCTAATCTTCTAGTCTTAAATAAACATCAAAGCTAATGAAACTGGTGTTAACAAGAGAAAAAAGTCTTGAGTTTGGACCAAATAATTTAAAAGCAAATGTTTAGAAAACAACCCATTGAAAATTTGGGCAGTCAGAGCAGTGATATGCCTTGATAGTTTTAAAAGGGAAGCAGTATGGCCATTGTGCTAGGCATTTGGTCTCTTAACTAAAGGAGCTTACATGTTACTGGAAGGGGGAGTTGGGTGCCATTTCTCAACAGATAACCAAATACATATTACATAAAAAGTAATTTCAGGAGGGAGAGAACACTACAACTAGAGAGTGGATTAACACTCTTTGTTGGAATTTGTAGGATTTCTATTTCCTAAAATGAAAAGGAGAAATGACCAAATTACACTACCCATTTTACTCCTACACTTATTGGTAAATGCTTCTTCAAATGAGTGATTTTATGATTAGTCAGCATCTATTCTAGAAAGGAAAAAGGAGAAAACCCACACACAAAACTTACATAGTAGCATGGTACAGTGGAAAGATTGCTGTGTTAGGAGTTAGATGACCTGAGTTCAAATTCCAGCTCTGCCACCTGTGTGACCCTGCCCAAATGTCTTTACTTCTCTAGGCTTCAGTTTCCTTATCTGCAAAATGAAGGGGCTAATTTAAATGGCTTCTAAGATCCCCTCTAACTCAAATCTATGATCCAAATAAGCTTTATTGAAGTATATTCTTCATAGTGACTGAAGTTTCAGGAGGCCTGCAGACAAGTATACATCAGATTAGGGGGATGCAGCAACTGCAAAGCAGGAGTTTTACTCTCCTTTTAAAGAGTAAAGCTTTCATCTCTAACATGTAAGCTTCATCAATTTTCCTCCCTTTCCAGGAGTATTTCTGTTAACTCCACTCCTAGATCTGCACTTTGAGGTCTTTGAATATTGTAATTGGTTGAGAGTATGAAGGGAGGAAGAAAAGTAGGAAGGGAGACAGTCTGATGTACCCCACAACTGACCTGAAACTTCTCCTTGGCTTTAGCTAGAGTCTGAAAAATTTCCCCAGAGCCCAGGACCCCACTTCATATAAGGGTCTAAATGACAAAACAAAGAAGAATGATGGCAAAGGTGCTAAAATGTTTTCATGGTCTGAATTTCTGATTTGGTACTTTGATGATCCTGTGCCAGTCTAGAAATTCTAAAGTTTATTGTAGATGCAGTAACCAATTTAATATTCATGCAGGTCTTTTCTTCAGTACTTCATATTTTGGGATATCTTGCCTTGATGAGATGGGCCAATAGGCAATTGCCAGGAAGTTGAATGAGCTCTCACAAAGGAGGTAAGAAAAGACATTGCATAGGAGTTGACTCTTGAGCAAAGCCTTAAAAAAAGCTAGGGATTTAAAATATCTGTATTCAAATCTCTGTTGTCTCTTACTGTCTCGTGCCAAGGAATAATTTCCTCATCTATAAAATGAATGGCTAGACTATATTATCACTAAGGTCCTTCCCAGTTTTTAATCCTGGAAACAAAAGTACTTCCATCTCTGGCTTACTGTCTTGTGTTGCAATCTTCATCATTAGACTTATTTTTGAGGACCTTCGACATTTTAATTTAGTAAGTATATTGTATTCTCTAAGTAGCTGGGGTCATGCAGTGGAGAAAGCACTGGCTTGGAATCAGGAAGACTACTCGCCCTCATGAGTTCAAATCCTACCTCAGACACTCACTAGCTATGTGACTCTGGGCAAATCACTTCACCATGTTTGCCTCAGTTCCTTGTCTGTAAAATCGAGAATAAATGGAGAAGGCTATCTTTGCCATGAAGAGTCAGATACGACTGAAAAGTGACTCAACAACAAGGAGCCTAACTTTTTAGCTGGGGATTCTTTATTCAATTAACTTTGACATATTCCTCAAACAGCAGAGAACAAACCCTTTAGGGAATGAGATTCAATTTTTGGTTGAGGTGTTGGAGAAAGCACAGATTTGTGAGAGGAAAGGAAAGAAGGCAGATGTATTGGGAATCATTTGGGTTCCTCTGGAGACTGTGACAGAGGCACTGGATTGACAGGGCAGCCAAAAGGGTAGAAACTTAGAAAAGGACAGATTTCACTTTCTTCACAGTTCAGCCCAAGGTTAACCCTGTTCCCTGGTAAATAGGTAGTTTTCCCTTCTTCATCCATGAAAAATTCGATCAAAGCCATGTGACATCTTCTGACTTTGAGCCCCATTGGTTTATCATTTATACTAGATGGAAAAGATATTATTGTCAGGAACCTAATGAAAAATTATATGCCTTACCCTACCCCACACAGCTCCCATTAAAATGGTGGTCAAAAAAAGCCCAGTGGACTTAACCCCATCTGATTAGTCTTATCTAGACAGTATAAAAATGTACCCTTTCATTGATATGACTTTTCTATTCTAGCTAATTTTACTTAGCATACTGTAGACATTTTAGATTGCATTCTGAAAATATCTAGTTATGAGGGCAGAAGTTTAAATGGATGGATCAGTGATCTGCAGGATACTTGAAAAATCCATGCCATCCACCAAATTCAAAAAAGAGCATTTCCACATTTCTGCTAATTCAATCCAAATTGTAACAAGTCATTTTTTCATGTATTAAATGATACCTTTCATTTTTTCCCATCTTTAACATTTAATAAAAAAGGACATAAGGATTTAAGGATTAAGAAGGTTCAACTATATCAGAAGCATAATTTTATAGAAAAATGAATTTCATTATTTCTTAAATCTCATATTAGAAAGAGAAATTAGTTCACGTTCACTAATATACTCCCTTTTTCACATTATTGGCAATTATACATTTGTAGGACAAATAGCTCTATTATTTCACCCAGTGATGATATTTGCTACACTATATAAATATGAATTGAGGAGCATGGAAATACACAAAATGGAAACTAGTATCTAGTCAGAAATTTTGGAGAAAGGTTCACTATGCCTTTACATGTAGATGAATGCATATGAATACACCGGGATTTTGTGGTTGTGGCAAGGTTACTGGCAGTGGCTGCCAAATTTTCTCGTTCAGTCTCCTTAATGTTTCTAGTACTTTCTTAAGGCATCATCTAGTCAGGAGGGGGGTTAATTTGAAATAATTTATGGCACTCGATGGGGGTGGGGGAGTGGGAGGGAGAGGAGAACTCACATATGAAGAGCTGTTGCTTGCAGTTACTATGTGGTCATAGCAGAGTGAAGGAAGTTCATAGACCAAACTGAGAGTTTCTGGTTCAAGATGGGAGCCACGGGAGCCAGGAACAAGGTGCAATGAAGCACTGAGCTATAATATAAAAAAAAAAAACAAAACCAATCCTTCGCAGCAGCTTTTGGCTTTATGATCCTATGATCTTGTCCTTCACTGGTACTGGGAATCATATGTATTGTACAGATGAAGTGCAGAGGAAGTCAACTCTGGTTCCAATAGAGATCTCTATGTCTGGATCAGGCATTTAGGTCCATGGGGAAGGTGGAATTCACCAGTGGGGTAGATTGTTTGATTCCCTAGCAAACTCTAAATCATTTCCTACATGGTATATGAGGGGCAGATCTCAACCTCACAGTATAAGTCTAACTTGACTGTACTGTTCTCCTGTGGGAAGTATGTCACCAGAGTGGCAAGTATTCTTGACTATATTGTGTATGCTGAGGTGTGAGTCCTTTCTGTATTTTTTGTTGATATAATAAGCATGTTCTATGTTCCATATCTTCACAGCTAGGAGTATTTGCAAGTGAATTGTGTATACCTAGATTAGAGCAAGAAGTGAGACAAATTCAGATGTTCCCAGGGGAAACCCTAGGTTGGAACATTAGCAGCAGAAACTATGATTATTGAAAACTCCTCAGGATAAAACCTGACTTATGTGAGCCAAAAACTTTTGTTCTATATGAATTGAGTTCCATATGCACACATTTGGATTGATGCATGTGTGTGAATATTGTATTTGTGCACAGATAATCTTTTATATCTATATCTACATCTGTATTTATGTATTTATATCTAGTTAGTTAGCTATCTAGATATATTAACAGCTTGAATATGCTGAACTTTGAGTGTTTCCTGGATATCCTAACTGCAAATAAGCTTTCCTGTACTCTGTAAACCAATTTACAGAAATGAATAGCAGATGAGTTATATTAGTCTATCGATCACATGGAATGTGGCTCTGTACTTAGTGCTAATCAATGTCTTCTCTATTTAACTGCAGCTTGTTGTAGAAGGAATTTTACTCCATGTTGCAGTTGTCCTTTATGGAGAATATTTTTTTTTCATTTACTATGGTGAACCATCATAACCTATAGTATAAAAGCATTCAGAACTCATTTCTTTTGTTTGCTATGAA
This sequence comes from Trichosurus vulpecula, assembly GCF_011100635.1. NCBI lineage: Eukaryota > Metazoa > Chordata > Mammalia > Diprotodontia > Phalangeridae > Trichosurus > Trichosurus vulpecula. The sequence continues at coordinate 216,707,951 of NC_050580.1, read as the reverse complement.
GGAAGCCATTAAGTATACACAGTGCTAGCATTTGTAAGGAAATATCCAGAAACAAAAGCAAAAATGAGCAGAATAGTAAATTGCACTATTTGCTGACTAGTGTTTGTTTTATAACATTTGGCACATTGTGATATCTACATAATAGTAGTTTTTAAATCATAAATAATATTTTACAGAGGTCACACTATAGTTATTTAAGTTCAGGGGCTTATTTCCCAGAACACTAAGTAGCTATGAATGAGTTATGTTTAGTCTGATCTGCCACAGAAGGGCCATAAACTCCCAAGTCCTAGGAAACCATGGAATATTACTCCAATACGTCAGGCAAATTGTATATGTAAAAGAATAATGCATGATAAGGGGAAGGTATTTTTATTTTGTTAAAGTAATATATGTTCTTAGGGAAGAACTATAAAATTTTGTTATGTTAAACCTTTCCCTGCTCTGGAAAACAAGTTAAGAAACTGCCTACTATTATTCTCTTTAAGCTAACAAAGAAGGGTGGGGAACCAGTTTCAAGGAGAGCAGAATATAAGGGAGACTTTGGACTCTGGTAAATAATGGCTCCTGCTATTATTTCTTTAAAGCTTCTTTTATGAATTGGATGATAGGTCTTCAACTAAACATCAATAATCCAAGAAATACAAAAATGGAGGAAAATGTCAAGATTACTAGATGTGCTTTTCACTCTTTACACCTTTGCTTTTTGAACAATGACTCCAAAAGAGAGATTTTTCCTGGATGTGCACAAATGGAAATAAGAGCACCTTTTAGTTATGAAGTAAAATTCATCCAAATTATTTTTTTAAAAAATGCATAACAGTGTAGCTTCCCTTTCTAAATAATCATCAACAATTCAAGAACAGTAAAAGGTCTAGCTCTTCCCTTTGAAAACTCTGTGTGATATTGCCATAATTATAATTCATTTTTAAAGTTACAATTAAACTTGAACCATATACATAAGTGTTAAAGAAATATAGAAATCCCACTGAAGTAATTTCTACTACCCACACTTTAAGTATGAGAAAAATCCACTTGTGAAAAGCCAACTTAAGGAATTCCAAAAATAGATCCATCATAATACCTCTAGATTCTATAGGATCATTCTGTGTATTTTTCTCATTTGTTTTCAGTGATCTTAAAGAATTACTCAACTGTATTCATAATTCACAAGTTTTGAAACATAACTCCTATTTATATAGAACCCTACCATACAAATCAATATAATAGAATACAAAGCCTACAATATCTCATTTGATTCTCCTCTACTTGAATTATTTTGCATTTATTTGTTACATAATTAACTGAGGGAAGGGGATGGATCTGGGAGTTTCTGATCAAATCCAAGCATTTCCTTAATTAACATGATAAGATTAGGGTCTGGGTCATTATTTGTAGGCAACTGGTGAGACTCAGTGGTTGACTGACTGAAGAGGAAACACTTCTACTTGTGGCCTGTAAGAGAAAGTTAGCTCACAATTCTGGAGCTCTCAGTATTTGAGGACTCATTCAATTAATATTATCTTCTTCCAAGGTGCAACAAGGGGAGGGTGAGGAGATTTCTCACCCTTTTCTCTTTCTCTTCCAGGATCAATAAAGGTGACATATAGCATAAGCATGTGACAATGGGAGACATATTTGATTGTGGCCTGAGACAGGAGTTCAAGGGCATTGTTTCTGAATTCAAACATCCTATGTACAACAGGGAAAAGTTTTGCATTTTCTAGTTTTCATGATCTTTGAATCTTCCTCTAGTAGAGAAGGAAGTTTTCCTGACATCTCCAGCTATGAGAATTATCTTGTGGATAAGTCTAATTTCAAGAGTTCCTGAGTTCTAGAATTTGTGCATTATTCATAAACAACATGAATGTACTACTGCATTAACATATTATGTACATTCTAAAACAGACACAAAAAAGAAATTTAAAGAGATAATATTTTAAAATAATTTATATTTTATTAATTGATGATATAAAATAGTTTATTTTCATTAAATATTATTTAAATTATATTTTAGCAAAAGAAATGCTATTGAATATGTTTTATTATGCTTTGAAATCTTGGTTCCACACTTTGCAAGTTGGTGGTTAGGTGATTAAGTTCAGTTTGCTTCAATACTTGGTTTTAATGGCTATCCTCTAAAAAGGATACCTCGCAAAGATTGTCTCGTACACCCCATTTTGGAAATTGCTGTTCTAAAGAAATTACAGATTTAGAACTGGAAAGGATCCTAGCGGTTAGCTAGTCTAGTTGTCTCATTTTACAAAGATGGCTAAGTGATTTGTTTAAAGCCTGGTCCTTGATTCTAAATCCAGGGCTTTCCCGCTGTAACACATTGTCTCTTTTCCATTTGTCTCTATAAATTTAATCTCATTTAATCTCAATCAATGTTCTAGTCTATCAAGACCTTTTTTTTGATACTGATTCTCTTACCCAATGTGTAGCATACCCCTTTTATTTTTGTATCATCTAGAAATTTGATAAGAACACTGTCTCAGTGCCATTACATCATCTACAAATGCTAAACTGCACAAATCTCTCCATTGGGGGCCACCTGTCAAAATGACAGAAAGCTATTAGTGACTATTTATATGAGTTCTGGGCTTTAAATCAGTTAAAAATCCATTCAACTGCATCATCAAGTCCATATCTCTTTATCTTTTCCATAGGACTATTATGAGATACTTTATTAACACTTTGCTAACACAGCAAACTAAATATAGTTTGTTCCCCTTATCCACCATCATAGTACTATTGTCAGAAAAGGAAATATGAAAAAAATAAAAGGACATATCTACCTAACCTGTTCTTAAAGAATTCATGCTGATTCTGTGAGATGACTGTTTCCTATTCCAGATATTCATTAACCATTTCTTGAATGATTCATTCTAGAAATCCCAAGAATCGAACTCAAGCTCATTGGCCTCTAATTTGCAGATTCCATTCTCTTCCCTTTTCTTAAAGATAGATACACTTTGCCCTTCTCCAGTCTTGTGATTCTCTCCACGCTCTCTATGATCTTTCAAATATTCTTGAGGTTGGTTCAGCAATTGTATCTGCCAGTTCTTTAAATACCTTAGAATGTAGTTTATTTAGACTGTGTGACTTTAAGTTATCAAAGACAGGTAAGTACTTTTTTATTATCTTCTTTCTTAACTTAAGTATCAGCTCTCTGTTAGCAATTTTTTGTCCTAGTCTTTCCAGATTAAAGATCATTCTCCTTTAGCCAATCGTTACAGGATTGTGCCAGCTGCTATTCAACCAGTTGCCTGGATTTGCTTCCATATTCAGTGTGTCTGTGTGTGCGTGTGCGTGTGCTTGTGCATGTGTGTGTGTGTGTGTTTGCACACATGCCAAGTTGATTAGTGAATTTTCTGTATATTCACGATGGTCTCTTCATACAACTCATATTTTTCTTCATCAGAATTGTTTCCCTTTTAGTCTTCAGAATAATTCTTAGGAATTTCTCATCTCTTCTTAGTTGGCTTCCCCTTTGAAATTTTTGTTCACAGTATCCTACCTATCTTTCCTCAAAAATATTTGGAATGTGTTCTCCTAAAATCAAGGAGTAACATAAGATCCTGCCCTACTTTCTTCTTCTCTGTCACAAACTCAAGGTGGTGGGAGGGGAGTGGTTACTTCCCCAAACCATTTTATCATTCCCATCCCCACAAACCAGGTACTCCCTGTGGGAGAGAATCAAATCAGAAAATAATTTTCCTTTGTTATTTCCTACTTTGTTTGAAGTATAAAATTATTATTAAGGTAAGTCACAAAGCTGTATGCATCTCTGCATTTGACAGAGAGCTCCCACAGATATATGGGTAATTTAATCCTCCTCCTCCCATCTGTACTGTATTAGCCCTCTGTGCTTGGCTTGTTATCTGTTTCCCAAGGCTCCTCATTTATTTCTTCTTTCTGTTTAGGTGGTCTGTAGTATAATATGATGAACAAATTACTTCTGTTTCTCCCTCCCTTGATGTTTGCCCAAATGCTTTCCATCATGTTTGCCCTTCAGGTTCCTGGATTTTCACAATTTAGTATGTATACCTCCTAGAAAGTACTGTCCACAGTCAAACTTGACAAGTTCTTCCAAGTTTCATCCTTTTGTTTTAAACTGGCAATATCAAGCAATTTTAAAACATTTTCCCTTTGAGGTCTTCAGCATCTTTTCCCATGGCTCATGGAATGGGATGGTATATTTTAAAATGTATAATGCAATCCTTTCCCCTCTTTTACCTATATCATTTCTTTTGAATAAAGTACAATCACCCAGATTCACATTCCAGTCATCTTACTAAGTATCAGTTATGCCTATGAGGTAAATTTTTCTTCCTTGGGTTATAAACTCTACCCTAACCTTGCTACTCCTTCTTGGTCTCCTTTTCTGATTCGTCATCTATATCACATCCTCTAACTTTAGGTGTCCCTTCCCAAAAGACTCAGTTTGGGGTTTTCTCCCCTTCTCTATAAATATTCTCTCACCTGATGACTTCACCAGCTCCCATGGATTTAGTTATCATCTCTATACAGATGATTCCCAGATCTATATATCGAGCTCTTCTGGGCTCCTGTCAGGTATCTCCAACTGTCTATTGGATATTTCTAACTGGATGTCCAATAGGAATGTCAAACTTAACATGTCTACAACAGAACTCATCATCTTTTCCCCAAAACACATCCCTCTTCCAAACTTCTCTATAATATCAAGAGTATCAATATCTTTGTAGTCATTAGGTTTGCAACCTGTTCAACATCATCCTCAATTCCTCACTTCCTCACTATACATAAGCAATTAGCTGGCAAAATGCCACAATCTCTCTCACACGTTTGTCTCTTCTCTATTCACACAGCTACTGACCTAGCTTAGGCTCTCATCACTTTTTGCCTGCTCTAGTATCTCCTATTTGGCATCCCTACCTTATCTCTCTCCACTCCAATCCATTTTCTACATAGCTGTTATAAGTATCTGGTAATTTGGAATTGAGATTAGAACAAACTGATACACTCAGTAGTCCATTTAACAGTGAATTTTACTTAGTTCCCTTTTCTAAGGAAAGGAAATTCAGAGTAAGGAAAGGATATTCACTGGAGGTACTGCTGATTTGGTGGAACAGAGCTTCCCAGTGTTGATCATCCCATGTTGGCAATGCTGATGGGCTGCCAATTTGAAATCTTAGGGAATACCTGGAACTCGTCAAGGCTTTTTGTATTTAGAAGACTAGGAAGCTGGGAGCCTTAGTCCTCTGTGCCAATCAATTCTCAAGCACAGTTTCAGTACTTTTTAAGGAAAATTACTGGGATTGGGCATGGGGGATGGAGGGGTATACTGGTAGATAATTCTCCTACCACAGCTGCCAAAATGATTTTCCTAAAAGGAAGATCTGACCGTATCACTCCCCTCAATAAACCCCAATGGCCTCATATTGGTTCTAGGATCAAATATAAACTCCTTCGTTTAGTACTAAGCCATTCATAGTGTGGCCTTATGATTTCCAGCCTAATGATACATTACGCTTTTACTCTTCAGTTTAGCCAAATTAGTCTTCTTACTATTCCTCACACACAACACCACACCTCCCATTTCTCTGCTATTATGCTAGCTGCTCCCATACTGGAATCCCAGTCCTCTTTGCCTCTATCTCTCAATTCCTAGTTTCCTCTAAAAATCAGTTCAAGTGCCATAATCTACATGAAGTCTTTCCTGATCCCCCCAGCTGCCAGTGTCCTACTGTACAAAATTGCCTTGTATATGCCTGAGCATGTATGTGCATACACATATAATTGTAATATGTTGTGCATACTTAGATGTGAATATGTATATATACACACATGCCTCTGTATGTATATACACATATACATACACACATGTGTATTGCGTATACATATATGGGGTGTGTGTGTGTGTGTGTGTGTGCATAGGCGTGTACATTTCTCCATATAGAATGTAAGCTCCTTTAGGTCAGGTCCTGGTGCATTTTTTTCTCTTTGTATCCCCGGTGCCTAGTGACAGGCAGCTTGACACAATGAATAGAGAACTAATCTTGAAGCCAGCTCATCTCTAGCTCTTTCTGATGATACTGGTGGTATGACTGGACAAACAACTTACTTTCTCAGTGCCCTTCGCCAGTGGTGTCAAACAGAAACAGATCCCTGCTTGCTGCCTATAAACTTAGAAAACCACAAATTTTTATTTTTATGTTGCATTTTTGTTTATTTTGTTAAACATTTCCCAATTACCTTTTAATTTCAGTCAGAAATTTGACACCTCTTCTCTAGGCAGCTCTCTAAGATTACAAATTATAGTTATCCCTTCCACATTGTGGGGGTTGGGGATGAGAATGCCCCTGTGATCTGGAAAATCCATGTAAAACTTTTTGGCCTTCCTTTTGTACCAGAGAAGAATTAATTTTTCTTTTTCTTTTATAGGATGTTTATATTACCTTATTGTAAAATTCTGTTTAAGTATTTGGTCATAGGCTCTTTGTCATCTGCTGGCCTTTGCATGTCATCTGAGGCATCCACAAAACTCCCCCAGAATTTCTCTTTAATTTCTTATGCTGACCCATGATATATTGAAACTGCTAAGGGGAAAGTTGCTATGTGGAAGGGATAACTGTACAAAAAGAGTTTTGACATTCATTGATAGAGGGTGTGTCCTCACCTAGGAGTTCATTATACCAGTGATAGCATAGCTTCAGCCTTTATCCCCAACATCTAGTATAGTGCCTAGAACATGGTAGGTGCTTGATAAATTCTATTGATGCTTATATGCCTTTGGAAGAGTGGGTGTTTCCAACAGACAACAATCAATTCTGATGGCTTAATAGTTAATGAGAAGAATGAATATTATAATGAGAAGTAGACCTATTCTAATGAGGGACTGGGGTACTTTGATTATGTCATTCTTATTCCCAGACTATCCCTCCCAGCCCCCATCCCATATGAAAAAGCTCTTATCCTCCTCCCCTCCATAACTGAGTAGAACACAATGGGCTTCCCCAGTTGGGTGAGGTCTGAACAATATTGAGGAGAGAGTTAATCCAATCTCATTATCAGCAATGTCTTTCAGATGCTGACTGAATAACCTACAAGGGACTGATTTCTGAATGAGGAAACAGAAAGGGGAAAAAACCTTAGTTCTAATTCAGTAATCGCTTATTAGTATAAGAGAGAAATAATCCTGTCTCTCAATACAGAGACCTAGAGAGGTTAAATGACTTTCCTAGAGTCATACATCTAGTAAATATCTGAGGCAAGATTTGAAACCAGGTTTTTTTCAGATCCCAAACTTCGCATTCTATTCAATATTTATTATTTTTATGTTTTAATTCATAGTCCAGAAATCCAACCCTCATTCTCAGAACTACCTTCTTAACCAGTTGTTCTCCTCTCAAATTAGCTTTTTTTCTTCTTATAAATTACACAGTTCCTTTAATATACTACTTCCTTCATATGGAACAGTTTAGTGGTGAAGGAAACACAAAAAGTATTTTTAGGTGAAGGAAAAATTATATCATCTGTCAAAGGATGTAAGATATTGCCACTATTATAGATGAACATTTTGAACCCTAAAAGTAGTAGGAAAAGTACTTTGTTTTAATAGAAACTGATAAAAACAAATATGTGCATAAAGAAATATAGCTTTCAGATGGGATTTGAGCAGCTTGAGAGAGAAAATTAAATGTGGGATAAATTTAAAGCCTCAAATCACCTGATAAATAATGTAGAACAATGCCTTACATGTGAACAGTTTCATGATTTAAAGTAGGGCAGAGAAAGAACTTCTATTCATTAAAAAGCCAAAAAAATATGAATATAAAAAACATAGTTCAAGGACACAAAATAGGTGAGAGGACCATGTTGAAGACTCTAAAAACTGAAGGAAATTATGGTACCTCAGCTCATCGGCATACAAAAATTTTATGACTAAAGAGGGTAAAACAGAAAAAATGAGAAATCACATAAACATCTGAAGATCTAGTTATGATTTCAAAACGATTATTGATTTCATAAATGAAATTTGTGGAATTGTTACTTTTTAAGTTGTCACACACTTAAGGCTTTTAAGGGAGAGAAATCTGACAAAGGAATCTGATATAGGAATGTAAGAATTGGAGACACTTCAGGAGGTTGAAAAGCTGCTATGGCAGCTAGATACACTGAGACAACAGAAGGTGTCAGCTTAGTGATTCCTGATTGGTGGGAGAAAGAATTTATTTTATTTGTCAAGAGCTTCAGTGATAGCTGTTATCTTTCATTGCCACACAGAATTGGAAAGAAGTGAAGCTTCTCATAAGTTCCTGTCCTCTGTTTTGAGATGTGAAAAGCAGTGGAAAATATAGGCTTTATTTCCTGCTTTGAATCTTGGTGAGCTGGCTAGGTTTGTTTTCCTTCCTTAAAGAGTCTTCTGATCTGTGTTGCTGTAAGCTTTGTTCTGATTGGACAACATAACATCCAGGTGAATAATTAACTGACTGGTCTGGTCTGTGTAGCCTACAGATAAATAGTCTGATAAGCTCTGCAGTTTTTTCCCTTTAAAATGAACTACCATTAACATTAAGAGATAATACTTTCTAAACACCCTCCTAAAGGTGATTTTAAGTTGAAAGAGCTTTAAATACCATTTTTGAGTAGAGAAGAGAAGATATGGCCAAGTGAAAAATGACAAGGACCAGACAAGCTTTGAGAAGCAGTTTTGCATGGTATGTATGTTCCTAAATGTGACAATAACTTCAAAGCCTGCAGCTTTGTGTTGAATTACCCCCAACCTGCTTTATGTGTTCTCTTGCCAGATTAACTGTGTGCTTACTCTTCCTCACAAATACTAAATGCATCGATGAGACAGTGTAACCCAGTTTTATATTTGGATTATAATACATTTTGTTATTTACTTACTTGCTCTAATATAGACTATCCACAATCTTATTAATATTTCCTCACCTTATTATTAAGTACATTGTTAATTTAAAGATCTACATGCATTACTGTGAGTAGCTGGTCTTATATAGTGAAATGCATTAGTGAGGGCTCAGGATCTAGAGTGGTGAATAGGGGAATATATTTCTCCTCTACAAGGTTATTCCTAGGACACTGAGAGAAATTGAATGTCTAGGTAGTGATAGTCTTTCTCTGGGACCTTCTAGACTTCCAAACTTCGTAGAACAAATCCCCTTAATAAAAGGATCTGTTCTATAAAACTTGGACTAGGTCAAAAGGCCCCACCCAAGACCCAGAAGGTCACATATGGCCTCTAGACCTCAGGTTCCCCACCCCAGTGCTAGTGTGAGAGTAGGTTAGATTAAGCAAGCCAACTTAGAAAGTGAATAGGTGTTGACATGCAAAATGTGAGACATTGTATTACTTTGGTGGGCAGCTATCCCATGTAACCAGCTGATGCTGCTCTGGTTACATTTGGTAGTGGTGATCGCAGCACTGGTGTTATTCTGTATCCCCCATTTTCAGCGTGCAGTAGTGAGAAAAACACCATCTACGATGCTATAATCTTGAGCTTCTTGCCTTAAACTTGACTTTAAAATCTTTGGCACTATTTTTTAGGTTCACTCTGAGAGAATCATTTGTATCCATGTGAATCACAAGAAGTGGATAACATCCATTTTGAGAAGTCGTAGGAGATTTTTTTTCTTTGATATACAGCCTGGGAGGACAGTAAATTCTTCTATTATACTTATCAGGTCAACAAACAGCAGCCTCAGTACTCCTGATCAGGGACCTACCAACCGCTAGTATTTTTCTCTCCTTCCTCTGATCCTTATTGGTGTTAACAACTTAACATCTTAGCTACAACTTAGCTTCTTGCTACCTATGTTAGCTTGGCCAAGGCATTTCAGCTTCTGAGACTTCAGTTGCCTCCTCTATAAAATGAAGGCATTGTACTAGCTGGTCTTTGAGGTTCCTAGAAATATGGGAAAGGACTAACTGTTTGTTAAGTGCCTATTAAGTGCCAGGTACTGTGCTAAATGGTTTACAGACATGATATCATATGATCCTCACAACAATGCTGGGAAGCAGATGGTATTATGATCCTCATTTTACAGATGAGGAAAATGAGGCAGAGGCCAATCTAACTTGCCCCAGTCACACAGCTATTACATGTCTGAGGCTGTATTTGAACTCAGATCTTTCTCATTCCAGGCCCCAACGCTATTCAATGTACCATGACAATAAATACATGATCCCATGATGTCTTACCTGAGAGCTATTATGGATCTACTTTATTATTTCTTAAAGGAAGTAGCTGCTTCCTCTTTAAAACATGCTTTGTATCTTGGAGATCTGGCTAGGTTCTCCCTCTTTGGAAAGGGCTCTACATTTGTTTCTTAATTGCTAGTGTTCAGTAGTTCTTTCCCTCTTCTTCGTGGGGATGTCAATTCTTCTGAGAAAATGCAGTAAAGTTGACATGCTCCATTTTGTTCACACAGGTAGCAAAGATGACAGAATATTAGTGAGGCAAAACATGTCTGATGTAGCAGACCTTAATTATGTGCGGATTAAAGGCAGACTCTGAGCCTGAGGTTTCCTCTACAGCAGGGCTGTCCAACCTTAGGTTATCTTAGGGACCGCATTATAATAAAATAATTATTCGAGGGATGCACCCAGAATAAAAAATACAATACACTAATAGAAAGTGGGGGAATGCACGTCATCAATACAACAGGCAAAGGCGTGAAGTGCAAAAGCAAACACAAAACAACAAAGTGACAACACAACAGCATAAAAGTAGGTGCATACTGACTAGTCTGCATCATACAGACAGAACCCATCCCACAGATTGATTGAAAATTCCATGTGATATGTTCCATCCTTAATAATGCTTAAAAACACCAAAGAAAATTAACATCAATGAGATTATTTATTAGTGGTGGAATTAAAAAATCTAATATGCATTCCATGCAAATTATTATTTTATTTTTTGCTCGTGAAAATTAAAACCCACAGACAGGCCACATAAAATCACACCGTGGGTCATATTTTGGACAGCCCTACTCTATAGGACCAAATTCTCCAGAGCCTAATAGGGAATTTCTCAGGTGGGTTTCACCAAGCAGGAAGCAAAAGCAATTCTATCTCTTCTCTAAAAGTCTAGTTCTAAAAAGGAAACTCCTTGGTGGTGGAATTTGCCTCTTATCAGCTCATTTCTGAGATTTGTCTAGTGGAGTCTCTAGACACCTAATGCCTGATATCAGCTTCTCCTGAAATATAACAGTGCTCCTCATTATTGTTTTGGTCTCCGACTCAGGGTTAACTCCTCAGAGAAAATTCCAGGGTTATAATTTTCATTAAAATTCAGAAGTGAAAAAATTCCAGGGTTAGAATTCTCAGGTTTCACAAATGAGAGTTCCCCTATTAGAGACCCATATTCCCCAGTCTTGGCCTTCAGAAGCTCTGTATGAAACAGAGTGGCATCGAATATAATGAAGATAGGCTCAAGTAAAATTGCTGGAACTTGACTTAAGAGCCTTTGGACTCCTTAAAATGTTTACTTATGTTACTCACATTGATCATTTAATGACATCATAGACTTATAAAGTCTTTGAATTTGTAAAGATGTAGACTACTGCCCTCTTCTGGATAGGGATCTAAGAACAAGACTTTGCTTATGAGAGGAAGTGTTGAAGCAATAGAGGAAAATTATATTTTGATGTGATGCCTTCTTTAAGAAAAGTGCTGGCTCACTATAGATCTTGATTATTTATGGAATGGAGAAATGATGGAAGACACTTAGGAACCTCATATAATTATGTGAGAGTTTATGCATCTTAATCAATAAAGGGGCAAAAGAAGAATGTAGATATGCTTATCTCATCACTATTCAAATAAATTAGAATATTTTCTACAATAAAGTTTGAGAATAAAATAACCAATTTCTATTTTTTTGCTGGAATGGCTTTTTAAAATGACATTAACTATGATTCATGCTATTTAAATAGTGGTTTACTGTAATGTTATGAGGGGAAATTTCATCAGTATCATATTGTATGGGAATCCTTAAGAAGCAAAAAAAAATAGAATTTTTTAAAGCAAACCAGAAAGTCTTAAAGGATACTGAATGACATTTTGTTTATGAACTATGGGAAATTGCCTTATAGTTTAGATGGAGCTAAATAGTGATCCTTGGCAATAGCCACTTTAATGAATAGTTTCCCTACAAGTTTATAAAAGCACTTGAAGCTCTACGTATTAGTTAGGACAAAGGTTCCCAACTGTGGGTCTATGAACTTGTTTTGAAAAAATTTTGATAACTGTATTTTGATATGATTGGTTTCCTTTGTAAACCTATGTATTTTATGTTATGCATTTGTAAGAATTATTCTGAGAAGGAGGTCATGGGCTTTTTGCCAAGCTGCCAAATGAGTACGATACACAAAAAGTGAAGAACCCTTGGTTTTGATCGAAACTAAACCCAAATTAAGCAAAGTACTTTGTTTGAATCCAACTAACACATACAATTTGTGAAGTTGATACTTGAAGTGATAATGCAAAAATATGCTTTGAGCAAAATATTTTGGCAATTCTAAGACTATCATTTGCAGAGATGGTGCTGATCTATACTGTAAGAGGAAGTTCCTTGCTGGAAACTCCTTAAATCAATGAAATCATAAATCTAGGAGGGAAATGCATTTTTAGAAAATGAATCTAGAACTGCATACATATAATAAAGTATCAATATAAGTATTTTTTTTATCAAGAATATGAGCTAACAGAAGATACTATTCAGTGAGTTAATGTTTAAAAGGATAGTCTTTCTTCCATCATACACAATTTTGAGAACTTTAAAGAAAAATATTTTCTCTGTTCGATTTTCCTCTTACTCTGCTGATGTACCCATGGATTAGAATGATGCAAAAATGTACTAGATGCCACATAGTCCTTTGATAAAGACAAAACATAGCTGAAAAGCCCAGGAAAAGCTTCTGTAGGTATTTAAAGGCTAAAACTATCACATAGCTTATCTGAATCCCATGCAAAAAAATTCAACTAAACCAAGAAAGGTTGTATTGAAGGGTAAAAGGTCAAAAGAATGAAAATATTAAATATCTCCTTTCTCTAACTCTCTCAAGTTTTCTTTTTTTTGATTGGAAAGTTGTAATAGACTACATGTGGAATTCTTATATGTAACACTTACAGATAGTTACACTTTTAATTAGAATTGTCTTAGAGTAGATAAAGATGTTGCCCCCTTATAAAACAGGATAGGAAGCAGAATATCAGGAACATTCAGAGTCAAATACCCCTTTTGTGGTTTTTTAAAGTTACATAGAAAAGACTATCTTTTAAAATTATATCGTAAATAAGGAAAAACTAAGCCACTGTAATTTTATCCAGAGAGTTCTTCAAAAACCAATCCTTACAAAACTTACATGGATCCATGATCTCATTGATCCCTCCACTGGTAGACATAGCAACCCTTCCATGTCTTTTAATCAGGTATGATTCATTCCATGTCCTTCTATAAATTCTATAAAGAGGTTATTTTTATAAAGAGGATGGACACCATCTTCTGGTTTTATAAAGTAATTCTTTCATAGTTTGATTGTTATGGCACTAAATCAATTCATTTAAGCAGAATTGCCATTTTTATTTTATTGGCTTGGCCTATCCATAAGCAATTAATATTTTTCCAGTTGTTTGGATTTGTCTTTATTTGTGTGAAAAGTGTTTTGTAATTGTATTCATATAGTCCCTTGGTTTGTCTTGGCAGGTAGACTTCTAAGTGTTTTATATTGTCTACAGTTACTTTAAATTGAATCTCTCTTTCTATCTCTTCCTGCTGGGTTTTGTTGGTAATATATAGAAATGCTAGTGATTTATGTAGGTTTAGTTTATATTCTACAACTTTGCTAAAGTTTTTAATTGTTTCAAGTAGTTTTTTAGCTGATTCTCTAGGGTTTTCTAAGTACACTGATATATTATCTGTACTATATACACATACATTCTGATACACACATATGTACATTCTGGGAAATATTGATTGAAGTAACTCTCTCATTGGGAGTGAGGCAATTAAGTTCATCCAAAAAAGAGAGAGAGAATGAGAGAGAGATCCAGATCCACCCAAAGGGAAATTCACTGAAGTCTGTAGAGGAGCAAGTTGAGGATAGGGACATGATAGAGACTGTTAGCTCCTTGAATATTGGCTTCTTCCCAGAGGCTTTCTTCTTTCATGGCCCTGAAGAGAGGTCAGAATCCCTTATCTCTTCTCTTGACACTGGAAGCCAGAAGAGTCCAAAGGGACTCAGGAATCCAGATCTCTCCTCTCTCTTGCTCTTTCCTATTCTGCCTTCATGCAGGAAGGCACAGGGTATTTATCACCACCAGTGAGGAAAGAGTCTCATACTTTGGGGCTCTGGTTATATCCAATTAATTCAGCTTCAGCCAGACTTAAACTGTATATAATTTAGGAGAGAGATTTTGTGTATCTAGTTTGTTTTCCACACTAGTATCCACATTAGTATTAACACCTTGGTTCAGTATAAAGAGTGCTGACCTGAGAGTCGGGAAACAAGACCTAGTTGCAGCCCTAACACTAGCAAAGTCATCTTTGGTATATCTCTTAACTAATCTGTGTGTTAGCTTCCTCATTGGTAAGTCAGGGAACTAGACCAAATCTGTAAGGTACCTTACAGTTCCAAAATTCTATGACCCAGATTTTTATACAAATTATTACAATGCCATGCTTAAACAAATCTATGGTTGACAATTCTATGGAATTTCCCTAGAGGCAGCTTTTAAGTAAATAGGCAATTTTCTGAGAGGGAGTCAGGTATAGTGGATGGACAAATAGCTGATTTTAGTGTCAGAAAAACCTGGATTTAAGTCCTGCCTCAGACATATACTGGTTGTGTGACCAAAAATAGATCACTTTGCCTTTCTATGGCCCTAGACAACTCTCTAAAATTATAAATTACAAATTATTGATCTGCATTGGGGTTGGGGGCAGTTTCCAGACTAAAAATGCATTACACTGATGAAATCCCATTTCAGACCAAAAGTCATTTAACAAATCATTTAACAGTCATTTAGGATTTACTCAAAGCATCAGAATATACAACTCCATTCATTTCCTCTGAAAAGTTAGAAACAGGATAAATTGAACTTAAATGTGTTTTAGGTTCCTTCTGCCAACTACAGCCTTTTCATGCTTTGACAGCCTGATTATTCTAATTTTGCAAACTCAGCAGAAAAGAGCAGAGCTAGAGTTCATTGTGATTCTCTAATGTCTTAGCCAACCACCCCCCCCCCAACCCTGCCCCCACCTGGGCTTGCTTCATCCTAACTTGTGGACAACCTTTTAAAAGGCAAGATGACCTCTGCTTCATGGTCAGGAATATCAAAAGTCTAGCAATACCAGCCTATATGTTACATTGTTGTGCACTCCTTACAAAGATTTTTGACCTTAGACATCAGTCAGCCTCTGAACCAAATCCTGGACTGAAATCCAGTTGAAAGAGTTCAGGACAGCCAAGAGATTCCAGATGGGGCTTGAGTATCCTCTCCAATGATTTACCTCTCTGTTGTTCATTCAGTGTGTGACCTGTGCGGGTCTCTGATCCTCTATGTGCTTTCAGCTCCTCATTTATAAAATTTGGCTAATACATACTGCTTGTTGATTTGTTCAGAGATCTCTGAATTGGAAACCCAGCATGAGCCTAACTCTGCTCAGTTACTCTGAACAACTCCCACTGAAGTCTATGAGCGCTGAACAAATAAGTATCAGAGAATAACAGCAGAAATTAACATTTGTGGTTTTTTTTTCATTTGTGTTTTTTTTTAAATAACATTTAAATTCATTGTGCAGCTTAGTCTCACGTGGCCAAGGAACCACTGTCACAGAGTTAAATTTCTACTTTTACATTAGACAATCTTTGTTTTTATAAAGGCACCTATTTAATTAGCAGGGCCTAGGAATAGTATCACAATTACTAACATGATGTAATAAGATACCTTAGGCTCACAAAATGAGTCCCACTAACTTAAACAACAGAATATATTATAAAGTTTAATCTAAAAAATTGAAAATCATTAAAGGATTGCTCTGTATAATGTGCTGCACTCTGAATAGCTCGGAGTTGTACACAATAGTGCAGTTTAACTATGAGCAGCAGGCACACCAGTAAGACAGAATAAACTGGTTTTATAGACCTGAGAAATTGATTTTTAATGAGATTCTCTTTGGCTCTAATGGCATCCAATAAGGGTGATTCAGTTTCCCTCTGGCCTCTGGTGGACTCAGATAAGTAATATCTATGCATTTCCACTTGAATCATATTAAATAAAATAAAGGTGCTGTGCTATGACCGATTTTTTTAAAGCCCAGCAAACCACTCTTCTTCCCATTTCTGCCATACATTTTGTAAATTAGAGACCTCTAACTTTTGAGAGCAAGGGTTCTAACTCTTGCAATTAGATGTGTGAATCCATTATTTCTTAATCTGAAAACTGTATAATTAGTAAAGAGAATTGGCATATGCTTTCAAAGCACTAAGAAAGTTTTATTTTTTTCCATCAATTATGTACCTTAGGTCACTACAAGACATGACTAAATAGATTTTCTGCTTCATCCAGTTGTAAGTATTCTCCTATACCCTTGAAATTATGTCTATTTTTTCATCCATCCATCCATCTAGCCATCTATCTATCTATCTATCTTTTTTATTTAGCCTGGCACACAGTAGGTGCTTGTTGACTTAATGTGTAAAGAAGCTCCTCCTGAGGGTCTTCTGCTACCAATATAGATCTCAGATGTACTCTGCAGCTTAGTATCTTAGACAGTTGCCTGGGGTACTTACTAGAGGTAAGTACTTGCTTAGGGTCACAAAGTTAGTATGTGTCAGAGGGGGCCTTGAACTCCAGGTTTTCTTGACTCTCAGGTCAATTCTTTATCACTGTGCCATGGTACCTCTCATATATCCTTATGTTCCCAGGGCCTATATCATATCTGCATATAGTAAGTATTTAATACATTGAATTGAATAGATGTAAAAAGTTTGCATATTTAATGTATCTAAACCACTGCAAAGTGTGACATTATTAATTAATCATATCAATAATGGCTCACTTGTTTAAGAACCATAATTTCTTTAAGTTACCATATTGGCAGCTCCAAAAACATTCTTTCTCCCAAATAAAAAGTAAGAATCCTTAGCTTTGGATTTACTTTGTTGTTTGAAATGAAAGCAAATGGATAGAAACTTGTATCCTGGCAATGGTAACATATACCATGGAAGAAAAGTAAGAGTACACATCTCTTCTCATTCAGACCATGGATTGAATCATCTATCCTTTAAAAGAATGTCTTGGGAAAAATGTGAATCTCAATTATAGATATTCATCTACAAAGTCTCTGTCTCTTTTACCTAAGATATCCAGGCAAAACAATTATATGTCTCTCTTAGTTTGAGGCCTTCCGTAAACAATTATTGGTTTTTAATTGCTTTCCATTGGCTAGTTAATTTGGTAGTAAATAGAAAGACCAGCTCTATCACCAAAGAGTTTACATCTGTTTCTCATACAGTTTAGCCACCCATGGTGCCTTCAGCTATTCCCTACTGCTGGCCAGTTCACCCGTTTATTGATTTTTTTCCCTACCCTTTTAAAAAAGATGAAAGTTCCTAAAAGCTTTTTGCATGTTTTTGTATGTGCATCTGCATGCATGTGTGTGTTCATAAGAGAAATGGTTTAAGTTAACTAAACAGCTGCTAGGTGAGAGGAGGTCATTTAGAAATGAATTACTCTCTGCTTTTGCACCCCTCAGTGGTGGAACTGGCATAAACCCAACAATTAGTAAGTGATGACAACACCTTAAAGATAATTAGTTAACAATGAGTTGAAAGCCCATTAATCCCTTTAACACCTCATAGTTTATGCTTCAAATGAAATGCATCAAGATAATTGTAAGTAGATCTTGTCTCATTGCCACAAGTTACAAATAATAATAAAAATATTCCTGATGTCTATCACCAGATCACTTAGCAACCTCATTCAGGATCTATTCATCATACCTCCCAACTCCCAAATAGTTATTTTTGTCAAAAATCAATGAGCCAATGGAATATTTCTCCATCAAAAAGTTATTTTTTTTCTTTCTCCAAAAATCCCTCCCTGTTGTTTTGTGTGAGTGATGTCAAATCCATTGGTGTTCGATCTTTTAACCAAACAAAAAATGCATAATTTCTTCTAAATTATCCATCATACAAACTGAGCAGTTAAGCCATGATTTATACTGAAACCATACAACATGGAGCTTCAGTTAGATCGAGAATTTAGCCATGACAATTAATGTTAGGGTAGGTTTGCAGGCTAGCTGGTGGGGTTGGGAGGAGAGCGTGTATAAAAACCTGCCTTTCTCAGCTTCAGCATTTTACAGTGTATTTTTCATTCATCTCTGGTTGTCCTTCTTGATTATCTGCTTTAATTCCAAGATCCTCCAGAGGTCACTTAGTTTACTCCTTTGCCTCAAGGGAAAGTTGCATTTAAATCACCCCAGTCACATACTTCATTTCTCCTGTTGCCAAAGATCTCTAGGGAAGAAGATTTCATTCTCATTTAGGGTAACTTGAATATGTTGAAAATAGTTTCAGGCAAATAGGCTGATATTTAAGTATCTAGAATGAGCAACATCTCAAGACAAACACTATAACCATAAACTCTATTTAAATTAGTGATCTAAAGATATTTTTAAAAATACTTTTAGAACTAGAAGAAAAAAGGGGATTTTAGTCAATCAACTATCACCTCTTAGAAACAAAATTGATGGGTTTGAACACACAAAGATAAAGGCTGGTAATATAACTAGACATTTTTTCACAAGGAGCAGAATTAATTCAGGCATGACAGAATAGAGTACAAGATGGCAGCTTCTTGAAGAGAAAAGGTGATATGGTACAAGTTGGGAGAAGGCAGGCAAGAGTCTCAAGGCAGAATAGTTTAACAGAAGACCATGATGGGGTGAAAATAGGGAAGGGAGCATGACCTCCTGAGGAGGAAGCAGTCTCCTTCCTCGGTTATGGTACCAGTGCCATGAGCCCAGGAAGTACACCCTTCCCCTATCACCCTGAGGTGAAGTCCTGATCATACTTTCCCTCTCAGTTATGGTTCTACAAGATTATTTTGTACTGTATGGAACAATATCTCTAACATGAAAAGAAAAGATTGCAACACCTATTTGCATCAAATATATTAGATAAAGATCTGCCATCCAGAATTTGTAAGCAACAAATACACAAAGCTAGTGATACACATTCCCCAATGGAGCAATGAACATATTCTATAAAAGACATGAACAAACGATTTACAGACAACCACATGAAAAGATGCCCAAATTCTACAAAAATCAGATAAATACGAATCAGGACAATCTTAAGATATCACTTTATACTCAACATAGTGGTAATAACTGGTTAAAAAAAAGACAAAAATCCACTGTTGAGGGAGCCATTTGTAGGATGGCATACTGCTACAAACATTTTGCAGAACGACGTGGTATCATGGAACATGTATCACAAAACTGACATTTCCTTTGGATCTAGCACTTTTGTGGCAGGGATTCTATTTCAAACAAATCATATTAAGGGGGGAAAAGACTTACATGCACAAAATACAGTCATAGCTACTTATAATTGTAAAGAAAAAGTAGAAATAATCTGTCATGTTCAACAATTAAAGAACAATGGAATAAATTTTTATAGATTGGTGTAATAGAATACAATTTGGAGGCAGATAGGTGGCTTAGTGGATCGAACCCTGGTTCAAATCCAACCTCAGACACTTAGCTCTGTGACCCTGGGCAAGTTACTTAACGTCTGTTTGTCTTAATCTATTGGAGTAGGAAATGGCAAACCACTTCAATATCTTTGCCAAGAAAACCCCATGGACAGCATTGGTGTTCTATGGTCCACAGGGTTATGAAGAGTTGGATATAACTGAACAACATAACACAACACAGTGCCAAAAAAAAGTATATGAGGTGATAAAAAGCAACATCAGCAGAAATAAAATTGTATTTGCTCTAACTAGTAACACACACATACAAATGTATGTATGTATGTGTGTATATATGTATATATATACATATAATACTCTTAAAGATAAGGAATGAAAAAGAAAAGCAGTCAACAGTGGAAGTATTTCAAGTAGATTTAGACTAGAATACACAGCAAAATCATTTTCTTTGCTCGCTGGTTGTCAGTTGGTTTGGTTCTTCCTTGTTAAAGATTAAAGTTTCAGGGTAAGAGAAAAGTCTTCTATTTATTTGACTTGGTTGTTGTTAATGCTAGTTTTTAGGTTCAAAATAAAATAAAATGTTAAATAGTTAGAATTATTTGACTTTTATCATAAAATGTCAACTATTTTGGGGGGGAATCAATCAATCAATAAACATTTATTAAATGCCTACCATGTGCTAGGCACTGAGTTAGGCCGTAGGAATACAAAAAAAGGCAAAAGATGGTCCCCTCCCTCAAGGAACATAGAATCGAATGTTCCATTTCATTTGTTGTTCCCATCTGCCTAGAAGGAGGGGATTTTTTTTTACTGGCAACAGATTATAAAGTTAATTAATTTACAAACTGTATTTATGCCTTTTAAAAATATTAGTAAACTAGAAGGAAAGTGGGTCCCCATTGACAGGGGAATGGCTTGACAGATTGTGGTATATGGAAGTCAACCAGCTATCTTTTCATAGCCCACCCAACAATTAATTTTCCTATCTTTATTAAATTGATAGAGAAGCAGCATAGTATAGTGAATAGAGTTTAGGCTCTGAAATAAGAATACCTGAGTTCAAATTCAGGCTCAGGCATATATGACTTGTACCTGTCTGGAACTTCATATGCTCATCTGTAAACTTAGAAGGTTGTACTAGGTGATCCGTAAGGTCCTTTTCAGCTCTAAAACGATTATCTTTTAACAGAGATGAGAGGATACCTTAAAGCTGTTTTACCCTGCTTTGGAACCTCAGTGTCTCTAGGTCTCTTGCAGTGTGTAGCAATTGACAACATACTGAAATCTGATTTTATTTTAATTTGTCCAAGAATATCAATCAATTAACACACATTTATTAAGTATCTACTAGATTCCAGGGACTAGAAATACAAATACAAAAGTGAGATTGTCCATGCCCTCAAGGAACATCTATACTACCAGGGGGATGCAACAGGTTCACAGATTAGTAAATATAGGACATATTCAAAATAAATGCATGATGACCAATGGGAGACACTAGTAACTGAGAGAATCTGGAAGAATCCCTTTGGAAGAGGTAACAATTGAGCTGAGCTGAGTACAAAGAGCAGAGATGAAGAGGGAAAATATTTCGGGAATAGGAAACAGCCTTCACAAAGTCACCGAAAAAGGGAGATGCGGTGTTATTTGTCAGGAATAACAAGAAAGCCAGTTTGGCTAGAGTGTAGTATGTTTAAGAAGGAATAATGCACAGTCAATCTGGATATGTAGCCTAGAACCAGACTGTGAAGGAATTTAAACACCAAGCAAAGGAGTTTGTATTTTATCCTAAAAGCAATAGAGAACCACAGAAGCTTCTTGAGCAGGGGATTGACTTGGTCAGGTGTACACTTTAGGTACATTACTTTGAAAACTGTGTGAAGGGTACATTGAAAAGGGGAGAGACTTGGGGCAGAGGGACTGATCAAAGGTTGTTGTAATGGTCCAAACGAGAGGTGATGAGGTACTGAACTAAGATGGCTATGGTGTGCATTGACATAAGGTAATAGATATGAGAGATGCCAGGTCTTGGCATCTGTCTGGATAATGGGAACAAGGGAGGATGAAAAGCCTAGGATGACTTCTAGGTTACAGACCTGGATGATTACCAGAATGGTGGTGCTCTCTTCAAAAGTAGGGAAGTTTGGAGGAAAGATGAGCCCAGGGGAAAAGATAACAAGTTCTGTTTTGGATATGTTGAGTTTGAGAGGCCTTTGGGACAGTTGGATTAAATCCCCTTTCCTACTCAATCTGACTTTTCTTCCTGCCCCAAAGGAATATTGTTTTCACTGTGATGGCTTCTAATGCACTGTAGCTGTCATGATGAATTGGAGGCAGTCTTGTTTCCTGAGAGCAGGAGACCATTATCCTGTCACAGTGTTCTTTTCCTGTGACTTTATTTTTATTATAACAAATGACCAAGCGAAAAAAATGTATGAAACAATCTGCACAGACAATCCCGAATTGCCTTCCTCTGTTCCGACAGTAAGTACAGCAGAGTGACAATTGCTTACAGCTGCCCTTTAACTGGATCACTGGTTGAAAGGCCCATTATAAAAGCTGGGGCTTTCAAAAGCGTTTTCTATATTTTGACAGACCAGCTTCAATTGAGTTGGCAAAATAGCTACTCCAATACAAATAAAGTAAGTATAGGATAGAAAAGGTAACATCAATACTTACAGTGACAGTGGGGAGAGGAGTAGCATCTCCAGTCCATGTCTTTCAAAGAGTTTCCATTGTGTACAATAAAGCATCCTAGATAGATTCTATAAGTAGGCATATTTTCTGCCAAATTATCTTAGATAACACTTTCAATTTGAATTCAAGCTGGCCACAATCCTGTGATTTTCCCACATTGTATTTAATTAACTAGTTAGCCATCACTAACATTGCTTAGAAATACAGCATCAACACCGTATTATAGATGATGAAGGAAACTACAGGACTAAGAAAGAAGTGATTACAAAAGTTTATAATGAAAGACATTCTAACTTAAAAGTTTCTGGCTTCATTTTACCAACAAATGTATGATTGGAATAGTGATTAAATTTCTAAAAAGCAATATTAGTAATAGTGCTGAATCGTTACTTAGTTACCTTATCCTATACTTGGAGTTCATGTCCATTTCTTGTTAGTGGATTTAACTCTTTCAGAAATCCATTTGGAATAAATTGAGTTGTCCTTAGGGTATAAAAGAATTGATTTATTGTCTTTTGAAAGTGAGGAATCAGGAACAGTCAGTTCACAGGAAATTTTTGTTTAAAAAGTTAACTTTGGGTCTACGTACATATTTCAGTGCTTTTCTGCTGGATATTTTCCTTCCAGTTTCTTGATGTAACAAAAAGTGCTAGTATAAACATTTTTGTATATATGGAACGCATTCCTTCTCTCTTTTACCTTCTTAAGTTATATATCTAGAAGTTGTATCACTGGGTCAAAGGGTGTGTGTGTGTGTGTGTGTGTGTGTGAGATATACATGCGTATGTATATAATGTACACATGTATACATGATACATATACATATATGTGCATAATTTTTTATGTATAATTCCAAGTTGTTTTCCAGAATGGCTGTAACAATTCATACACAGCTCTACCAGTACAGCATTATTGTACCTGTCTTCCCACAGCCCTACCAACATTTACCATTTTTGTCTTTTGTCAAATCTTTGCCAGTCTAAATGTGAAATGAACCCTCAGTTATTTTGATTTGCAGTTTCCTTATCATTAGTGATTTGATTTGGTGCATGATTTCATATAGTTGTCAATAGCAAACAATTCTTTTGAAATCATATACATATCCTTTTACCTTTTTAAAATTCATGACTATTTCTTGTTCTTAAATATTTATATCAAATTCTTCTGTAGCTTAAAGATCAGAGGCAGGTGATTATCTATCTATCTATAACAAAACACCTCACTATCATTGGCAGCTACGTAGCACAGAGAATAGAGCAAGACTTGAATTCAAATCCAGCTTCAGACACTCATAGCTCTTTAATCCTAGGCAAATTACTTAACCACTATGTGCCTCAGTTTTTTTTTTCTGCCTGTATTGTACCTACCTCCCAGGGTTGCTGTGAGGATAAAATGAGATTATATTTGTAAAAC
Organism: Trichosurus vulpecula; assembly: GCF_011100635.1. Lineage (NCBI taxonomy): Eukaryota > Metazoa > Chordata > Mammalia > Diprotodontia > Phalangeridae > Trichosurus > Trichosurus vulpecula. Next base: position 216,684,098 of record NC_050580.1, on the reverse strand, counting down.
ACCTTGAAAACCTTAACTTGCTATATAAATGCAAGTTGTTATTATATCAGACATTTATCAGAGCTATTCACTATAAAAATTTTCCCCTAATTTACTGTTTCTCTTCTTATTCTATCTACATTGGTTTTGTTGGTATAAAAACTTCTCAATTTTATGTAATCAAAATAATACTTTATCTTTTATAGTTATCTCTGCTCCTTGTTTAGTTAAAAATTCTATCCTCAGCTAGAATTGTTTAAAGTGCCTCCTCCCATTGTCCTCCAAATTTTTTTTCATGATGTGAATTTGGTTCATATATGCATTTGGAGCTTATTGTTACATATTGTGCAAGGTGCTGGTCTCAACATAATTTCTGTTCAATTGTGTTCTAATTTTCCCAGCAACTTTTTGCTGAATAGGGTGTCTTTACCCTGATAATTAGTATCCTTGGATTTATCAAAAGCTAGACTACTGTGTTCAGTTGCTTCTGGGCTTTGCTGTTCCATCAATCAATTAATTTTTTTAAACTAATAGCAAATCGTTCTAATTATTACTACTTTATAGTATAGCTTGAGACCTGGTAATACTAGGTCTTCTTCACTCCTATTTTTTTTCATTACTTGCCTTGAGATTTTTGACCTTTTCTTTCTCCAGATAAATTCTGTTATGATTTTGACTAGTTCTTTGAAACAGTCCCTTAGTAGTTTGATTGGTATGGCACTAAATCTGTAAATTAATGTAGGTGACAGGATAATTTTTTTATTATATTGACATGGCTTCTCTAACACCAATTTTTCCCCCAATGAAATGTTTATTTCTATTAATGTTTCATTTTTTTAAAATGTGGTTTCATTTTCTATCACTGTAAATATATGTTATTTCCAGGGTGCCAGATTATTTTCACCATAAACATGATCTCTGTCACACATTTCCAATTTCAACCTATTTGTCTCCATTTGATTTACATTGAGGCCAAAACAAATTAATTATTGGGAATTTTTATTGAAAATTAATTAGGTGACTAAAGTGCCTGTGGCAGAATATCCTACCAGTGCCTCTTTCTTCCGGGTCTCCAGCATTTTCCAGTTAAAACACCTAGCAACTTAAAGAAATCCATAAAATGAACGAGATAATTAGTTCCAGAGTGGAACTCAATCTCTTTGAAATCAGATGCTTTCTTCTAGTGCTAGAGTGCCTTGCTAAAGCCAGCATTTTATATTGTCAGGGGATTTTTCCTTAGAGGGAAGAGGAGCACACTCTGCTGAGTCACCTTAGAGAACTGACGGATGGTGTCCTTACCACACTAAATATAGCTGAATCTATGATCTGATTTCCATGGAATGACAAGGAGAAAAGGAAAAGATGCATGGGCAGCTTTTTAAAGGCAAAAAAGTTGCTTATACAAGTTGGAAAATATGCTGTATGTGCAGGCATGTGCAGATGTGTGCAGGCATGTATGTGTGTGTGTTTTCATAATAAAGAAAAGCCAGGATGTTAATGTGATTTATTGTAAATAGTTCCACAACATTAAAATGAGTTTTTATTTTCTGTGTATGCTGCTTCAAAGAAAAGCTCCGTGGGCTCATAAAAATGCAGAGAACAAATAGGGGCCTCGAAGTCCAATTTATATGCCATGCCCACTGTGCGCTGAGACACATATAATCTGTAAAGCGTCAACTTCAAAGTTCCACCGAGATTGGTGTTAACCCTGATCTTTGACCTTCCTGACTCTAGCTGGGTCTGTGCACTTTTTTAACCAGCTGTTTTAGATAAATGTGTTCCATTTTTAAGAGATTGTCTCAGAGTTTTTACATGAATACTAGCAATATTATTAACTCTCACTGGAGAAATCACCTTAACTCAGAGGCTTTACAGAAGAGCTAGTCAAAGTCATGCCCCCATGCAGAGAGTAGGGGGTTAATAAATATGTCATTGTACCAAAAATATTTAAACAACACTGGGAGAAAAGAGCAAGGCATACAACAAAAGGAAAGCATATTAGTAGTGTTTCCTGTCAAAATACACAGAGGAAGCACTTTATTTTGACCGTTTTCTCCATAAAGAGACATGGTGGGCCAAGACAAACAAAGTCAAGGAATCTGGTTTATGCCACTGTTGGATATTGGAGACTATCAACTTAACTGAAGTCATGAGACCAAACCCAGGTCTCTCAGGAGGCTGCTAATTGACGCTATCAGCAAAGGCAATCAGAGAGCCTTGGTGGATCAATATTGCCCTGTGAGTGGACAAATATAGTACTTAATTTGCACATGGTGAAGTAGAGGAATTCATTACTCAGGGCGGCTCTGTAAAAAATCCAAAGGGGAAAAACTACATATGCTATAGTACCATAGAAGAGGGTTTGCTCAGCCCAGGGCATGAACAAAGGTCTCTGGTGGAGTTCAGGGGAAATTTTCTCTTTCAGTTCTGCAAGGTAAATCATTAATCAATATTTAGTGAGTACTTTCTGGACATAAGGCACTGTATTAGCCATTGTAAAAGAAAGTTAAAAGAACATGGAATAGACATAATGCCTCCCACCACCCAAGACATTTACCATCAAAGAAGAAGAAACCAGCCTAACATAAGGTAGTAAGTAAGGGAAATAATTGTTCAGAGACATAAACTAGCAAGGAATGGGAAGAGCACCAGGCTGGGAGTCAGAGGATCTGGATTTGAATCCAGACTCTGCTCCCTGTGTGGCCTTAGGCAAATCACCGAATCTCTCTGGACCACAGTTTCCTTCTCTGCAAAATGAGGGGGTTAGACTAGGTGGCCTCTCCTCAGACACGTACAGAGAAAGCTAGACGTGGGAGGCTAATTGGAGCAGGTCTAGGGTAAAGGAGAAAGGGAGACAACTCTTTTCCAGGAACTACTTCTATATACATTAACTGGAAAGGATTTAGAAGCTCATCCTCTCTTAGACTTTAATTTGTTTTAACAGATGAGGAACCTGAATCCAATGGAAATTAAGTGATTTGTCCGAGTTAACCTAGATAGAAAGTGTCAGAGTTGTCATTTGAACCCAGGTCCAAGCATTTTTCCCCTGTACTAAGCTGCCCCCATCTTCCACTCAGAGTCCTCATTGTTCAAACTTCAAATCCAGACAGTGACTAAGGGACTTATAAGTATCATCAGAGCCTCTGTACACAGAGCAGATGATGCTTGTTGTAACTGGAACAGAAATATCTGAGTCAAGTCAACAAACATTGATTAAGTGCCTACTGTCTGCCAGTGGGCTCCTTTCCAGCTCTAAATCTATGACCTTAGGTAGGCTTTGAATTCAGCCTTAACAGAGCTATTGCCTTAGTTGTGGGGAGGTGATGCTCAGTGGGAGAGAGGAACAAGAAGGTATAGTATGAGACCGAAGGTAAGAAAATCTGCTTAGAGTCTCTAAGGAAATTTTCTGCTAGTAGTGACTATCAACACCAGCAAGTTTAACACTCCACCATATGGGTTATTCTAAAGAACTAAGTCTAGACCAAGTGAAAAGGATGTTTTTTTGAAATTGATCCCTTAGAAATTTCTCTTTTAAGTGGTGTCTTTCATGAAACTGCCAGCGTTTATACATTGTTATAAAGAAAATACCCTTACTCACCTCACAAGGGTGTTTTGAAAATTAATTAGTGTTTGTCAAGTACTTTGAGATCTGCAGATGAAAGACAATGTGGAAATGCTAAGTAGTATTATTATTTTCATCTGTTTTTGAACCTACCTTTTATTGACAACTTTTTTCCTTCAAGATAATGATCTCTAACTCTGTCTCTCTGTCTCTGTCTGTCTCTCTCCCTCCCTCCCTTCGTGCCCTCCCCTGCCTCCCACCTTGAGAGGGAGAGGGAAGAATTACTACATACAAAATTAAGCCTTCACAGAGACCTCAGGTATGGTTATTAAGAATCTGGCCCAGGGAATGGATTAGAACAAAATGCACACTTCAAAGTATTTGTTTATGTTCAACACGACCTCTCCTGGGAGGTACAGACTGGCAAAGCTCAGTTGGAAATAGGTTCCTATTGAAACAGACACAAAATTTAAAATCCAGAAACAACTAGATATTGACTGTGGCAAGATGGCAACCAACCCAAACCCTTCCAGTGCTAGGCAACAAGTAAGTGAACCTAAATTGGGGCAGCTGTAATGTCAGAGCTTTCGAGCTGGAAGGAAACTTAGAGGTCAGCTGGTCTTTCATTCTACAGATGAGGAAGTTCAGACCCAGGAAAGTGACTTGCCTGAGCTACAAGTAGTAGATTCTGGATTCAAAGCCAGATTCTCTGCCTCCAAACCTGACAAATGGTTCACTGAACCCCTTTGCCTTTAAAGGAGAATAAAAAAAATGCTAGTTTCAACTATGCCCACGTGTTATAGCACATAGGGAGAAATGATAAGTGACTGGGAAGTTCAATTGATTAGAACATAATGTTAAGTGTTAAATTAATGAGGCACCTTGAGGACAGGGGCAATTTTTAAAAAATTGTCGGCTTTGTATCCCAATGACCTAGCATATGTATGCAATACACCTTAATGAATGTTTGTTGGATTAAATTGATCCCTAAGTGGCCCTAATTTTTTCTATCATGGCAGATCTCAACTATAATCTTGAACAGTTACCTTATAAACAACTCGGTGGTCACCAGGTGAGAGAAGGAGGATCAATACAAGTCTATCAGCAAAGAAAGAACTCAGGAAGTGAACCCTAGTGATGACAGGTCAGTGGCATTCTAGATCCAGGGTCCTTAACCTGATCCCCAAGGGGTCCACAGATAAACTTCAGGCAATCCATGAACTTGGATGGGAAAATTTTCATCTTCATTTTCACTAATCTCTAAATGAAATTTATCATTTCCTTCAATTGTTTAAAAATTCTGAGGAGGGGTTCATAGTCTTCAGTAGACTGCCAAAGGGGACAAAAAACAGCAAAAAAATTAAGAGCTGCTGCAGACAGAAGATGATAATAGAATCATTGATTTAAAGCTGGAGATCATTATATAGGAAAAGAAGTCTGCCATTATCTGAGGATTTCTGACTGTATAAAGCTACTGTTCTGTTCACTTCTGTTTTTCAGCCTGGTGAATGATTATTTCTTCATAAATATCTACATCAATGATTCCAGTCTTTTGGAAGCTTAACTTCCTATCGCTCATTTAACTTCACCTCCTGAAATTGTTGTATATTGTGATAGCATTATTCTCATAGAACTGGGGCAGGAAAGGAACTCAGAAGGTATCCACTCCAAAGACTCCATTTTACAGATGAGAAAAACTGACATCAGAGAGATTAAACGACTTGTCTAAAGTCACATAAGCAGCAAGTGACAACTCAGTTTTGAACCTAGGCTCTCTGGCTCCAAACATATCATGTATTATACTTTACAAATTTATGTGAATTAACATTGTGAAGTGTTGTTTTTTCCCCCTGAGATTTTAGACACCTCCGGAGTGAATTCAAGACATTCTGAGGCTTTGCAAAATTAGGGTCAGGAATCACTGGCCTGCCTAAGTCAGGTCATGGGGTTGTTTCATTTACACTGTATTTGTGCTCTTGAATCATTGCATGTAAAAATAATTTTAATATACCAAAATCTTGTACAAAAAGGGAAACTGATGAATATTTAAATGAGCGAATCACCTTCCTTCAGTCCCTCTTCTATCTCTAGTAACTGCCTCACTTAGAGTAGGTATCCAGGATTCAAGGAATCATCCAAATCCCACTAAGATCAAGGGGGAAGGAATATTCCAAAAAGTGGCCAAAGTGGCATGTTTTCTACGTATGCTTTTAACCCAATGACCTACCTTTCCCAGGACAATTCATAAAACTCAGTCTTGGGGCACTCCATGAAGGCATAAGACTTACCAGAATAAATTTTGTATTTTAGTGTATTCGTGACTATGTTCAAGCAACTCAGAGCTTTGGCAGGCAATTAGAGAGAAAAGAAACAGGTCAGCAATTAGGCACTAAAGCTACTTTTAGAACCAGTGCACAGAACAGAAGGAGCTCTTAAAAATCACTTAACCTCAGCATCCACCATGCAGTTGAAGCAGCAAGCACTCGGCAAAGCCTGGCTGCAGAAATTTGAAAAAAAAAAGATGAGAAAGCCTTGAGGGCATGTTCTTGACTCCAACAAAAGCCAAATGTGGTGGTTGTGTTTCCCTCCTCCTCTTCTCTGTCCCCAGAAATGTCATCTACTTTCTGAAAGTGTTTAATATTGTATTTCTTCCTCTTTGAGTCTTGAGGGATGTTGTCTTGTCTTTATCGGTCCTACAGAGGTCACTCTTGTCTGTCACACTTTAATAATATGTCCCTCTATCCAGGCCTTCTATTTTAAATTGGAGCCTGCTGTCAACCTGATGAAAACAAGAAGAAAAAGGGGTTAAGGTTTAGAAAATATGGTGCCAAGTATGTTCTGAGGAGAGAAAAAGAACACATACATTTCAGGGTAAGTCTCTTGCGTCTGGACGAAAGATTTTTCAGTAATGGACGTTAATAAATGGGTAGGCCTCAAGTTACTACCTTTTAAATTTTCATTTTGTGGTTTAGATAGTCTGTTCTTCATTGAAAAGTTTTATTTTCTTTGCTTAGTACCGCATTTACTATAAATCTGAACGTATATTAAAGTTTGTGTGTGTGTGTGTGTGTGTGTGTAAGTGCATGCATGCATGTGCATGTGTGCACTCTTGTTTGTGTGTACAAAATAATCACAGCTGTCCAAATAGCAAAAGGGAAAAAAACCCTGGGGTAATTGCTTTTATCCATCCTAGACTTAGCTGGAGATTTTACTTAAGTTCTTAGGGCAGTAGCAAAGTATTAATTCATTCCACAAATATTTACACCTATTGTGTACAGTGCACTATAGGGCTCTGGTACAATGCCATTCATTTTAATCCACTTGGGTTTAAAATGTGGGTCACTACCACTATCACCTCTACCTGAGATCCATGGCAAGTTTGAACTGGATGATTCACACTGTGGTCTGAGGCTGTGGGTATAGTTGATAATAATAGCTTACATGGTGATTTTATAGCACTTTATATACATTATCTCGTTTCATCATCAGAACCATCCCAAGAGGTGGATCCAAGTATTCTTACCCTCATTTTATATATATAAGGCAAGTCCAGAAACTTTTCCTCAGAGAGTTTAAGTGCCTTGTCCAAAATCATATAACTAGCAAGTGACAGATCCAGGGCTCAGACTCAGGTCTTTTGATTTCAAATTAATAATAATATAATAGGAAATGTATATGGCACTTACTATGTGCTAGGTATTGTGCTAAACCCTTTACAAACATCATCTCATTTGATCCTCACAACAACCCTGGAAGGTAGGGGCTATTATTATCCCCATTTTACAGATGAATAAACTGAGGGAAACAGAGGTTAAGTGACTTGCCCAGGGTCCCCTAGCTAGTAAGTGTGTAGAGTTGGTTTTGAACTCAGGTCTTCCAAGGCCATTGCTCTATGCACCCAGCTGCCTCTGACCTTTTTCTACTACGTCATTGTTTCTTACTTCCCTACAAAGACTCCAGTATATTTAGTGAGGTCCAAGATCACCCACCAGGAAGAGAAGGGTCCTGCTTCTGGGTGGTGGTCACTGGTGGACATTTTTCAACTGCAGCTGGAATTTCAGAGCAGGGTATAAGTCACTGATGGGTAGTTTTATGGGCTATTTTCCAGAGCTGGAGTCTAGCTCCAACTCTAGTGAAAAATATTACCTATAATATTGGGGTCTCTTAATTCCCTGCTGCCTATATAAAACAAAAGGATTGGAATTACTGTAGATGATCTCAAAATTACTTTCCAATTCTAAAAAAACTATGTTGCCAATGGCTGGGTGGAGAGGGGTCTACAGAAAATACTTGATTTTTTTTCTTATAAGCTTTTGAAAAATTTTGAGAAGAGTTTGACTTTTGTGATTCATATTCCTCCTTTGAATAGTATACTACTATCTTTAAAATCTGAGTTTATCATTGTAATCCCATGTTAGAATCTGGTCCTACCTATCTGTAACTATGAAGATCTAGGTAGTTTCGCAGGATCCCATTGGTCACCAAAGTCATGAATTGGGGGAAGGTATCTGGGAGAAATGTGTCAGAAGGAGGCAGAGTGTGTAGTGTTCAGGCATGTCCTCCATCTTGGGAGCCTATGAGGAGATGCTAGAGTCTAAGTGTTCTAGTGCTTTCATTCAGGCTATGAAAAGAGCCTATTACCACTGCCAGGTGTGATAAGGCTGATACAATAGATGAGGACAATAGGATCTAGGATGTAGAATGGACCTGATTTGGTGAGACAGCCTTCAGGAACATTCTCCTTCCCCTGTATTAACTGCTACTCTTCCTAGTATCTAAGTAGGGAAAATCCATTTCCAGCCCTAGTAGTCAGAATTATTTAGCACTGGCTGCTATATTTCCAATAAACAGTATTGGCTCTCATTCTGGTTTTCCTTTGCCACCTTTACCTTCTCTCTACTTCTTTTTTTCTATTGGATATCTAGCTCCTAAATAAAAAGAAATTAGCATGCTAACTTTTGTTTGTGTGTTGTCTTTTGAATGACATAAGTCGAAGAACAGAAACGGAGTCTGGATAATATGGTAGACTCATTCAGTGGCCTCCTGTGGAGGCAGACCAGGTTGGGAAACAGCTGGACAATGGTCTTTCCCCAAGAACTCATAAACCAATGATGCTGCCTGTGATTACATCCTAAACCAGCCAAGGTGAGAAGCAAGAGAAATAAAATCAAAGGGAGAGATTTGTAATCTGAAGCCATCATTCCCACTAAACTACAGCTGTTAGTAAGCCAGAAGCCCTTGTGAGAAACGTGGTTTTGGGGATCACTGGACTTCCTAGGCAGGGCCAAAGTACTGAAGAAGAACCCTGTAATAATCCCTAGGGAAGGCTGTACAGACCACAGGACTCCCAGAGAAAGACCAGGTGGTAGCCATCCCTTAATCTGTGGGGATCACAGGGCCTCCTAGGGGTCAGACCCTAAGGAAGACCCAAGTGATGGCCCCTTAGGATGACAGTTAGATCACAAGGCTCCCGAGACAGGGCCGGAAGTCCCATGCGATGTCCCCTTAAGAAGGCTGTGCAGACCACAGGGTTCCCCAAGGGAATCCAGAGTGATAGCCCTCTTAACACCGCAGTGGGGATCACAGGACACCCCAAGACAAGATCCAGGAGTCAGCCTGGTGAACTTCCGCTGCCTGTTGCTTTCCTTCACTTGACCTTAGGAAAACCCATGTGATTTGTCCATTCACACCCAAAGAACTCAGGACCAGAGTGGGCAGAGGAAGGCATTTTATTACGCTCCCTGGGAGAGCAGGTGTAGTGCTCATGGGAACACTCACACCAATATAGCTGCAGGAGCAGGGGTAATCATTCCCTCCACTCCTGCTAGAGTCATGGTTAGTTTACAATCTTTGTTTTTTTACATAGTTTTCCTAGGTTATACAGTATATAAATAGGATAATAAGGATACAGAAGCAAAAGTGAAGTAATTAGATTTTCCTTGTATTAAACTATATTCTTTTACTTCCCCTACTTTCCCTCTTTAACATATGCAAATGATGCAAATCAGTAGGCCTAGATTCTTGACCAAGACCAGACCCTAGATAAGCTTGAACAAGTTCAAGTGGGTTTGGCCTCTCTAATTCCCTAGACTGCCTTCTCAAAAAGTATGCACATGTGTACAAGCCTCTGACCTCTCACCTGACCGACCTTGAGGCCTGGTCTCTGCTAAAGCTGGGGTGGGGGAGGGCAGGGAAGCACACTTTTAGTTCTGTGGAAACAAAACTCCTCCCATTTCTTACACCCTTGACAAAGAAGGAGGTTTTCTTGAGGTCCTCTAATCCATTCTCCCTTCTATTGCTATACTTAGTTATTCCACATATATGTGGTAGGGTGGTGTTCCCTTTAAATCTCTTCATGTGGGTTACCTCAGTAACCTACCCCAATAATTATTGCTACATCCTAGTTTGAAATAGACAATTTTGAAATTGGGTCTGGGCCTGTGATTTATTTATCAATGTGGGAATTCCTTTTGCCAATGCAGATTTTCACCTTCCCCCTATATGGAGGCTATTATTTAGAGGTGAAAGGGATCTTAGAGGTCAAGTCCAACCCCTTTGTCTTATAGGTGAGAAAGCCTTGAGGGTTTAATAACTTGCCCAGGGTCTCATAGTCAATTTCTGAGGGAGGATTTGAACTCAGATTTTCCTGACTCTAATCCAGAGCTTTATGTACTGCCTCTGAAATCTTGGAGAGTTGATTGGGAAGAGCTCATAAAACTAAGTAGTATAGTCCTAAAACTGCTCTAAACATGCATATGGTTGATATACTGTCCTCAATTTGAAAGCAATTTTAGAATTATAGAAAAATAAGGCCCAGAGGGACACCAAGGTCAGACAACTCAACCTTTCCTCTTAGCCCTGCTGGAATTTTCAAATGCTCTATAATAACCTCTTTAGGTAATGCCTAACTGAATCTTACAGACCCAGCCAGGGGATATACTACCTTTCTGCCTCAGTAAAATACCCCGAAGTTTAATTGTCTGGACAATCTCTTTCTTTTTTCCTTTTGTTTAACCTAATCTTCCAAAAAGCAATTAACATTTTTTTTTTTTTTTTACTAATTCTGAGGCTTCCAGAACACCTAATTTGCAATGACAATGAGTTTGTTCCCTCAGGGTTAAAAGAAAAAAAGCCATGCCTTAGGATTTCAAGTGACTTTGGGGTATTTTCTGGTCACCTAACCATTCTTCATTTCTTCTGAATTAGATCAAACAAATTTAGTGAGAAAATTATCTTCTGAGTTTAAAACAACTAAGTTAGGAGCAAACTTGTCAATCATCTAAATTGTGTCTCACCTGTACATCCCACTCATAGAGCTGGTCTGCACAGTAAGGAAACGCCAGGAATACAAGAAATAGGCCTCCTCCTCCTTTTCACAATTAGTTCACTGGTGCTTGCATTTCCTTCAACAAGGAACAGTGCCTTATATCCCATAAGTAAAGGGAAGGTTTAGAACAAAAATTCACATGGGAAAGGCAACACGTGCACATGAATTCATGTCAGGGTATACATGGATGCTATAAGATAATTTCTGGAGAGTAGATTTTGATGACAGAAAATAGAGAATAACTGAGAAAGGGGTGGTGATAGTGATTAATAGATAATAAGGGAGAGAGAAAGGGCAGAGTCAAGAAAGCCTGGTGATAAACTTTACCCCTTAAACAATTTTGCCCTGGTTTTCATAACGCATATCCCAGTTAACTCTGTAATCACATGTTACTGGGGTTCAAGATGTGAGTATTTCATAAGTGGGCAGCTAGGTGGCACATTGGATAGAATGCTGGTCCTGGAGTCAGGAAGACTCATTTTTCTAAGTTCAAATCTGGTTTCACACACTTACTACCTGTGTAACCCTAGGTGAGTCACTTAACCCTGTTTGCCTCAGTTTCCTCATCTGGAAAAGGAAGTGGCACGCCACTCCAATATCTCTGCCAAGAAAACTCCAAGTGGGGTCATAAAGAGTTGGATACAATTGTAAAGCAACTGAGCTAAATTTCTTGAATAATCATAATATTCCTTATTTGGCTATAACCAGAATCCTTATTTCCACTCAAAAGTCTAACCTCTCAGATTTAGTTAGAATTTGGGTCCAGTTCTCAATCTTGGTTTATAGATCTCCAATCTACTTATGATCAATTTATCAGTGAAGGTATCTAGCCTAAACTTCTAATCTGTGAAACTTAATTGTGGCCATACTTGAAGAAAGAAAGACATCAACTATAGAGAAATGTTTTAAAATTGAGTATTAGTTGTAGTCTCTATGGAGTTTGTTTGGTCACAGAAATGCAAAAATCTTTGTCTCAGCCATAGTCGATTAATCAGAATTTTAATTTTATTCGTAAATAATAAAGAAGTTGATACTCTTCTCTATTTCAACATCTTTAACTAACATTCCCTGGTTATATTGGGATAACCAGAAACCTCTAAGACCCATCTTACTGGCAGCCTCAACATTTATTCAACAATCATAAGTTTCTTCTGCTTGGAATCAATAAACTATAAAGTTTGGGTGGCTAAAGGCAACTGGTTTTGAGCCTGGAAGAAGGAACCCCCATTGTTTCTGGGGTGAATATACCAAAACTTCCCATTACTTGAAAATATTGACTACGAGTTTCCTCTGGTTGTAGTCCCAGGTTCCACAGAACCTTCAAGTTATTCTAGGAACATAAATGTGTTTTGGCAACCACCTCTTCCATTCAAACAACTGGGATGTTAGGACATGCCCAGATGGCTTGGGAACAGGACAAAGGAGCATTTGCTAGATACATCTGATCTGTTGTTCAGCTGCCAAATGGCTAATTGCTTCCGATGAGGTTATTTCCAAAATGTCAGACTATAGTGGGTTAAGACACACACACACACACACACACACACACACACACACACACACACACAGGAACACTCCTTAAGCACCATGTTGATGTGTTAGAATTGTTAATAATTCCATTTTTGTGAAGAGCATTTAAAGGGGTAGCTGAAATTTTAGTTCTATTAAAGTTAATTGGTATGAATGATGGTGACCTAACTTGGTACTCCTAAGATGGTAAAATATCACCCCAACAATCTGTCAGATTCTAGATGCTTTCATTTGTCCAGCTGTTGCTATCCACAGCTGGTTCAGGAATCATTTTGTTTTGTATTTCCATGGCACAGGAAATTTGATGACAGAATCTGCATAAAACATACAACAACCAAGCTCACTCTGTGGTTAACCAAATCACGGTTACATGCAGCTCAGTGTTTTACCACAACATGTCATCCTTCCCTAGTATACCCGCTTCTGACATGCAATAATCATAGTACAACCAGTTATGTGCTTCAGCATTCTAAACAGATAAAAGTTACACAGATTAAAAGATTTCAATGCATAACTTAACAACTACCTTTATGATAATTTTTTGCACACATAAAATGCCTGCAAATTAATCTATTTTATTGGACACCCAGTCCCAAACATCCATTAACTCTTAGGCTCAGGTACTTAGAGAGGCCTGTGATCTCAAAGTAGGTACTTCCTCTGAAAATGTAGAGGCTTGCCTGTCCTCCCATAAATTCACCACAGGGGGTCCACCCAATGCTTTGGAGATTTTCCTTTTTCCTGACATTGAGAAGACAGCAGTGGAGAAAAGAGTTGCCCATCAGTTCACCTAACTGTTGCTGTGGGGCCCGCCCATCATTTTTGATCATACGACTGTTAGGCAGGAGGGGAATGTTCTCTGGTAAAACCAGATACTGTGATTGCTTAATAGAAAAAAGGGAGCAACCTAAAATGCAGAAGAAATCTTGTGTTTAGGAAATAAAATTCACATTTGTGTGGAGGCTTTCCATATGAGAAATAACATATCATTAGAACACAAGGTACAAAATTTAGCCTTCAATATAATAACTGACATCTGCAAAGGACTTTACACACATTATCTCATTTGGAAATTGGGGCTCAGGGGTTCAAGTGACTTGCCAATAGTCACTGAATGTCAAGACAAGATTTGAACTCAGGTTTTCCTGACTCCAAATTAAGCACTCTATCCACTATACTATGGTGTTTTTCAATTGAACAAAATCTACTACCTCTAGAAGCCTTTTATAATTAGCTTTTACTGTGCAGCATTTTAAAATTTAAAAATGAAGGAAAAAAAGAGAAACTTAATTACCTTAATAATGGCATTTATGTAGCACCTTTTACCACAGTGGTGATATTTACTTTTTTAGATCTTTTTGGAGCTGTGAAAATATAATTAGTGGTTACTAACTGGTATGTGTATACATATATATGTAAGTATATATGTTTTCATGTAAATATATTTATGATATCCATACACATACATACTATATGTTATTTTCACTAAATTAAAGAAACATTTAATTACTGCCTATTGTGTGTCTAGGTTAGAGTACTAGGCAATGAGACAGATTTAAGACAGTGTCTGCCTTCAGGGAGCACATAGTCTAGTATGCAAATTTCCTGATAATTTCACAAAATCCCTTGAGATATTGAGATATACAACATGGGGTGCCCCCAAACAAGAGTCAGAGATTGCTACATCAAAGGACCAAACATTTTATATTCCTGTCTTTCACAGACGGAAAAAATGAAGTACTGAGAATTAAGCTACATCATAAGATCACCAGTTTGAAGCTTGAAGGGATCTTACAGGTAATAAAATCCAAGGACCTCATTTACAGATGAGGAAACTGAGACCCAGAGAGCTCAAACATGTTCATTGCTGAGGGTCACACAGGCTCTGCTGTTAAAAGAGCCAGAATTTGACTCTTAGCTTCTCTGACACCACAAATCCAGTGGTTATCTCACTACACTGTACTGGTGAGTTTCTTCATTCCAGTCTATACTTCCTTATTTAATGAATCTTCCTAAAGAATACGTCTAACCATGCCCATCTGCCAACCCTCCTCCCCTTAAACTCCAGAGATGCCCTATTGCCTCCAGGATCAGATAGAAAATTTTCTGGCTTTTAAAGCTTTCATAACCTAGCTCTCCTCCACGTACCCTATGATTCAGTGATACTGGCTTCCTTGTTTTTTTTTCCCCACACAATACATTCTATCTCTTCAATGTGTGTGTTTTCACTGGCTAACTCTGGAGCCTGGAATACCCTCCTCATCTTTGGCTCCTGGTTTCCCTGGCTTTCTTTAAGGCTCTCTTCTTTAAGGCTTCTTTAAAGTCTCATCTTCTTAAAGAAGCCTTTCCCAATCTCTTTTAATCTTAGTGTCTTTCTTCTGAAACTATCTCCAATTTATCCCATACATATCTTGTTCATACGTAGTTGCTTGTATGTTGTCTCTGAACTCTGAGAAAAGGGCCTGTTTTTTGTCTTTATAGTCTCAGCACTTGGCATAGTGCCTAGCATATTGTATGTACTTAATAAATGTCAACTATGTATGTACATATAAATTCACACACAAATGCATATAATTATTACATATTAATGAGTTAATTATACCATATTTTATATCTAAATGTATGTTGGCTTCATTTTATATATTTTTATTTATTATATTTATATGTAAGTAAAATTAAGTAAATTGCATTTTATATAACGTATACGTGTTTTTACTTGACTTGATTATATATTTATTTTATTTATATATCTAATCAAGTCAATATATATATATAAAATATGTAATAAACATATTTACATGTAATTTACCAAGGCTCTCTGAGTAAATTTAACATCTAGTATAGAAAAATTATTACTCTGCTCTCCCAGAAGAAGAATTAGAGTTTTCCTGTTTAAATAACACTGAAGTGAAGGATTGGAATAGCAAGACTAAAAAGTTTGAGGACTAAGCTTGAGCCAGTCATAGGATCAAGACCCGGAAGTGACCTTACAGAATGTCTAGTTCACTCCTTTCATTTGACAATGAGGAAAATGAGATACAGAGAGGTGAATGAGCTGCCAAAGTACAAAATGCTGAACCTACCCTCTGCTTGCTTCTCTCTCTCTCTCTCTCTCTCTCTCTCTCTCTCCCCACCCCCCGCCATAGTTTCTTTTTCTTTTGGATTACTATACTTCTGGAAAGAAAAGGAGGACATTTTTAAATTTGAGGAGACAGGAGGAAGAAGGGAGAGGCAGACAGACAGATAGATAAAACCTTTGTGGAAATACTTTATGGTGAAGAGAGGAATTATCTTTCTCTTCCGAGGTGAATATTAAATATAGCACTTGCCATTCCTGCATTGAGAGTGTCCTGGCTAAAACTCAGAGCATGTCCACTTTAGCAATCCCTTCATTAGAAGCAAACAGTCATAATGGCACTATTTTCCCCAGTGACGTGGAATATAACTCATTCCAACTGATTGACTGGGTCATAGGATATGTTGGTATTGTAGAGTAGGAACTAAGGGATAATTAGTCTGATTCAATCCCACCCCCCCCCCCCAAAGAAACATTTCATCTCAAAACCTTTTCCTACCAATATACACTCCAATTCAATAAAATATTGCAATCATGTAAATCATTCTCATCAAAGAAAATCTTTCCATTTTAGACATGGGTGAAAGAACCATCCTTACAAACCACTATAAGAATAAAGTTATCTGGGCTTAATATGCAATCTTGGAGACTTAAGTCTTATGTAAGTGACCATGGTAAACAATGGCAAAGGATTTGGTAGTTTATGTCTTATTTACAAAGGCCAGGACTTAATCCAGAAGGCAAAAAGCTCTTATCCTCCTTTCCCCCTAAAAACTCCATTTTTTTTACAATGTCTGGAACTTTGGCAATATTGTTCATTTTAACTCCCTTTCCTGCTTTAAAAAAAGTTTTACTAGCTGAGAGTGGGTCAGTGTTCTCTTTTTTAAAAGTTTATTAAAAACCCAACATTAAACTTCAATAAATCAATTAAATTTGTGTAGAAACTATTCACATGTAAATTAATTTCAATGCATTATATTGTAACAATCTTTCAATCATTCTTTCTGCTTCCCATTTCACACTTAGGATCCAAAGATTACAGTTTTAGAGCTGAGAGAAACCTCAATTTGTGTCATTCTGTCCAACCTCCTGATTTTGCAGATAAGAGAACCGGGGCCAGAGTGATAAAGTACCTTGGACAAGGTCATGCAAGTAGTTTGCACAGAGGCAGAATTCAAACCCAGGCCATCTGAGCCCATACTCAGTTCTCCTACTTCAAGTCCTCCCTTGTCCAGTCCTTGTATTCCCCTTATCAGCAGGGGAGGTAGTAGCAAATATAGTTTTTTTTTCCCCCAGAGGGAAGGAGGGACTGAAAGATCATGGGACTGGGAAAGCCCCAGAACTTTTTAGCTCTATGGAGAGGGGAAAAACCACAGAGTTTGGGCTTGCATTAGTAGCAGCAAGCTGATTGAAGTGAAGGATCCTGCTACCCTGAACTGAATATAATCATAAGCAATTGGAGCTGTTTGTGGCTCACTGACCTACTTAAGGCGTGATCTGCTTGGATGGAATTTTGGATTTTCCCTGAATATTCCTGCTTCATTGCTTCTGGAACCTAATGAATTTATCCACTCTCCACTTCTTCCTTCCCCCTTGTCTCATCACTTGTTGCCTGGAGAAGTGGCATCTCTTACTCCTGGAGTTTCCTGCTCACTTTAAATCTTCTTTATTTGCTATCTATGCTTTTATAATAGATTTTGTTGCTAGGTAATTATAAGCTAATTTTTAAAATTGCATTCTTAGCTGTGCTATATAGGTGTGGACCCAAGAGAAGGGGAAGGTCCAAATGGGAACTCTGAGACCACATGCCTTATATTTCACTGCAAGCCTTTATTCAACACCCTCCAACAAGACAAAGTCATCATTCCTTTTTTCTCATATATGGTCATAGTGGATATTCATTCTTTTTATTTTTTCTTCTTTGCATTATTTTATAATGTTCTTTCTAGATATGTTTGTTTTCTTCATATTTGTCTGTCTTAATTGCATCACAATATTCCATTACTTTAATGCACTACAATTTATTTAACCATTTCCTTATTCTTGGATGACTCATTCTTTATAGAATACTAGTCATTATAGCAGAACTAATTTGTTCTTTCTCCCTCCTATTTCTAAAAGGTTTTCAGATGAATAAAGAATTTCTGCTTCAGCAATACTCTAGCAGGACCTTTTGAATCAAAGTGGCTCCTCAACTATCAAAACTCACAGCCCTCATGGAAAATAGATATATCTAGGAGTACAACTAGGGCAACTAGGTGACTTAGTAGATAGAGTGCTAGGCCTGGAGTCAGGAAACCTGAGTTCAAATCCAACCTCTGATACTAACTAGCTTGTGACCCTAGGCAAATCACTTAACTGTGTTTGCCTCAGTTTCCCCATGTATAAAATGAGCTCCTTCCTGGAGAAGGAAATAGCAAACCACTACAGTATCTTTGCCAAGAAAACCACACATGGAGTGACCACGAGTTGGACCTGACTGAACAACCACAGGAGCACAACTGGCTGAAGATTCAGTGCTTAGTCCTGTGCTTTGCACGGAGGTTGACATGTTTAATAATTATGTGTTGATGAACCATAAATATTTCATTAATATTTCTACAGTAGAGTTAGTTTTTTGTAAGGAAAAAAAATCTTTGAAATTTACATGACTCAAAACAGGCTTTTCTTTTTTTGATATCTTTAAAAAAAAGAATTAAATGCCAAAAGCACTTATGATCTTCTCATTCTCATCTGCTACTAAAAATATTTTAAGGAAGCACAAGAGTTCCTTGTAGAATTAGTTCTAAAATAATATTATTACCACCCACTCAGAAAAAATAAAGTTTTGATCAATTTTTCAGCTTTTTGCTTCCCCACCCCCTACAACCTCCAGATATCTTCTGCCCACTAATCTATCACGGGCCATGGAAAGAGAGGGCTTTTGAAGATACAGGAAAAGAGGGAGCTTGGATTCTACTACCTTCCTGATTCCTTTGCCTGTAGCAAGCTCATATAAACAGAGTACATTGCATTAAGCCTTTGTTCTTAGTATGCCATGGAGAGCCACAGATGTCAAACTTGTAGCCTATGGGCTACATATAGCCTGCCACACTCCAGAGTGCAACCTGAACCAGATTAAAATGTAACTGGGAAATATTTAGCAAAATAAATAAAAATGCAATAAAACAGATAATATTACATTGAGTGTTTAATACATTTATACAACATTAATACATTTAATATAATAAAATAGATAATGTTACATTTCAAAACTGTCAATATGTGACAGTTTTGTGACATAAGAGATCCTTGTGTATGATTTAATGGCCCCCATTTCTATTTAATAGGGCAGTGAGGTGGCATGGTGGATAGAATGCCAGGCCTGGAGTCAGGAAGACTCATCTTCCTGAGTTAAAATCTGGCCCCAAACATTTGCTAACTGTGTGACCCTGGACAAGTCCCTTAAGCCTGTTTGCCTCAGTTTCTTCATCTGTAAAATGAGCTGGAGAAGGAAATGACAAATCACTCCAGTATCTCTGCCAAAAAAACCCAAATGGAGTCACAAAGAGTGAAAAATGGCTAAAAAAATTACGTTCGAGTTTGATACCACTGATCTAGACTATTTAAAACACTAGTTTTCTCATAGTCTTCCACATATCAGAGTTTTGATTTTTTACCTTGCCCTTGACCTTACCTCTGCACAAAGGTCTGGATTTAAAACCTCCTCCTCTCTTCTGGACCATTCGACAACTAAATTATTTGTCACCTAAGTTATTCTCATGACCAAATACGAGTAATTCTGATCCAGTTCTTCCTTATGTAACAAATGAAAAACTTTACACCTCAATATAGGAGGGAGCCTTCTCCTGGGGTATGGTAAAACCAATCATGCATACATACATACTCTTTTCAAACATACCACACATACATACTCTTTTCAGAAATCAAACTACCACCAAGTTATTTGTTAAAGAAAAATGGAGGAATGGTCATGGGTGCACCATTTAGGGATGGAAACAAATTATAAGCAATGGGCCATTGAGACTGCCTGCCTTTGATTTTTATTCATGTTGAGTGATTACTCTTATTGTCCCTGACCTCATGACTTTTAAAGATGCAGCAGTTGGCTCAACAGAGTATTTTTTAAAAAATGCATGTTTTCTCTGCCAGAATTTCTTAATAAGAAAGAAATTTTGGCCTAACTTTACTATGAAGCCATTTCCTAAGCAGAAATGTCATGCATAGTTCCTGCCTGACCTCAATGTTAATTTCAACCAATAATCTAGAAATCTAGAAAGATCATTTGGTAGGTTTAGGATAATCAGACCAGGAATGGAGTGGCTGTTCTCTTGGGAGTGGGAGAGGGCAAAATAGAGATCATGATTAACCTTAAGCGGAAATTGCCCTTAATTGTATCATGTCAGCATAACTTTTCCAGATGACTCCCCTCTGTATGTAGGGATTCTCATTCTCATTCTGTGCCAGCCTATGGAAATTATCCTAAGGAAAATTCAACCTAAGGAGGAAGGAGCCAAGAAAGGGAGTAGTAACTGTTCAGTGACCAAACCCCACAACATGTTCTATTATCTTGAGATATATTAATATAACTTACTTCAGATCTCAGGTAAAGTCCCATCTTCTGCAAAAAGCCTTTCCTAACCCTCCTTAATCTTAGTGCTTTCTGTCTGAGATTAACCCCAATTTATCCTATACATATCTTGTTTGTTTTTTGCATGTCATCTCCTCCGTTAGATTGTGAGATATTTGAGGTCAGGGACTGTTTTTGCCTTTCTTTGAGTCCCAGTACTTAAACACAGTACATAGCACTTGGTAGGTGCTTAATGACTGCTTATCGAGCTGACTTGACTCTAGTACCACCTGAAACCTCGAACACTGTTTTCTAGGAACAGATTTTTCAGAGTGCCCATATGGGGGAGAGAGAGAGAGAGAGAGAGAGAGAGAGAGAGAGAGAGAGAGAGAGAGAGAGAGAGAGAGAGCAGGTTAGAAACCCACAGGTCTTTGACTGCTCTGACTAGGAATATGGGACTGGGAGTCTGTAGTATTCTGACTGGGAGAATCCAAGGGAACTGAATGTCCATAGCACTCTGACCTGAGATGCTCTGGACAGCCCTGAAGACTCTAGCAATGTGTTACAAAGGGGCTGTGAGCCCAGAGTACTCTGATGAGGAAGCTCCATGAAAGTCAGAAACCCACAGAGGATAAAAGGAAGGTGTTGACCAGGATGCTCTAGATGGGATGAACTCTGACCCGAGATACTCCAGAGATCCTCGACGACTGGACACAGTCTGACCCAGGAGTTGGGGGTTGGGGAAGGGAAAAGTGTACAGAAAGCACAGAATATTTATTATAATGGGGAAGCTTCAGGAAAGTCTGAGACTTGTAGCAATGTAACTGAAGACTGTATCCATGAACCAGCAGCACTACAATCAGGACTCTGAAAAAGGGCCAGAAGTCCACAACGATCTGCCCTGAGATGCTCCAAATGTCCTTGAATTATGCAGTCTTCTCAACCAGGATGATCAAAAGCCTCAAACTTGTTAGCAGTCTGAGCACAGACAAAAAGGGGAATGGGAAGCCATTGGAAGATCAATAAATCAAGGTCAGGTTGAATCAGGACCATTCAAGACTGAAGGAGGCGACAGAGTTCGACTTTGGCACAGAGTGCCCAATGTGGATGAATGCTTTAAAAAGTATAGAATATCTGGATTAACAAGAGACGAAGTGGACTATTTGAATAACCTAATATCAGAGGGAAGGAACAGACATGAATAAATTTCCAAGGAAGGGAATTCCAGAATGAGATGGATTTGCAGATGAATTCTGTCTAGTATTTTGGAAACAATTGGTTCTGCTGCTTCTGATACCATCATATAAGCATCAGTGAAGCCATTCAATAATTTAACAATAGAAGAATAGTTTGTTATCACACATTTGAGATAACAACCACCAAATCTACAAAAGGGGCAACTTGGTGTGTGGTGGTTAGAGTGCTGGGCATAGAGTCAGGAAGTTTTTGTTGTTGTTTAGTTGTCTTTCAATTGTGTCTGACTCTTCATGGCCCCATTTGAGGTTTTCTTGGCAAAGATACTGGAGTAGTTTGCCATTTCCTTCTCCAGCTTATTTTACTGATGGAGAACTGAGGCAAACAGGGTTAAGTGACTTTCTCAGGGTTGCACAGCAAGTAAGTGTCTGAGGCCAGATTTAAGCTCAGGTCTTCCTGACTCCAGGCCTAGCCCTCTACCCACTGTGCTATTTAGCTGCCCCTAGAGTCAGGAATACCTGAGTTCAGATGTGGCCTCAGACACTTACTAGTTGTATGATCCTACGCAAATCATTTAACCCCTGTTTGCCTCAATACCCTCATGTGTAAGATGGGGATAATAATAGAACCTGCTTCCTAGGGTTCTTGTGAGAACCAAAAGAGGAGAGGATACAAATAATTTTAAAGCACTTAACACAGTGCCTCACACACAGCAAGAGATACGTTAGCCTTCATCATCATCGTTATTACAAGTCCTTAGATTATCAAGGTTCTGTGGATATGCCCAATTCAAGAGTTCTTCTCTCTTTTCTGAGTCAATGCTTGCATCTTGATTAGATACCATATAACTCATATACTTGAAAGACGTTCTGCAGATCTTGAATTTGTACGCTAAAAGCTCCAGACCATTTTTGTGTGATGGATACACCACTTTCCTTAGCTTCCCCTGATGTTCTTCTAGGATCTTCTTAACAATCATATCATGAGAGTATACCCGGGTAGTTTTCCAACTACTTTCTTCCTCAGCCATCACAAAGTGATAAGTACTCTCGAGATATTCCAACTAACTGACAAAACCAAGCTGGGAAGATGCAAGCCATCTTCTCCTTTTCTTTTGCAATAGAAATCTGGTAGTAGACTCAATAAATCCAATACCTAAGGAACACTGGTTCCCGAACAGGCAATCCAGGATATTTTGAACTCAGCACAGTATACTGGTCCACTTTTAGTCCTTTGTTCAAAGCCTAGTAGTCTACACATATTTGCATCATTCCGTCCTTCTAACATCACCACAGGTGATCCATGTAGGCGGCTGAACTCCACAGTGATGCTATTGATTAGCAAGTCTTTGAGATGGTCTCTGGAGTCATCCTTCACAGACAAAGGAATTTTACTGCATCATTCCCAGAACAGTTTGGAGAAAGTGACCTTCCTTGATTCTGTGGGTTGCTCCTCAGGCACCTCCAATATCTCACTGAAGCAGTGAAAATACACTTATTCTCTTGTTTTGACTCTATCTCCGCTGATGTTTGCATTCTTCTGGTACCGGCAAATCACAAAAGTCAAATTTTTCAGGTTTCACTTCGGAGGTTGAAGAGCCCTTGTTCTCATGAGGTTTGCTATCATCACTTGTCTCTATTCTACCATAAGCCTCTGCATAGGCTGCTTGTACAGTCAAAATGTGATGATATCAAGTCTCATCTTCTTATTTGCAGGATCCTAATAATATCTTGAGCAGAAAGAAATTGGTTCCAATCAGCACCAACACTCTACTGACAGATGGTGAATATAGACATATCAAAGTCCCAGTGTCTACTGCCCTTTTGACAACTTCCTTGGTAAAATTTCTAGCTTACACAGTCCTTCAAATCCAAGTCCTTTCAAAGGTGATAAGGCTAATTTTCCTTAAATGTCTCCTTCCAAATGACTGCAAAATGTTGATTGTTTGCGTTTCATTGTCAGGAAGAACACTGCATGCTGCATCATCAATCTTCAACACCTGCTCTATGGGTCCATGAAGAATAGACTCCTAATGTGAACTCCTTGTTAGCAAGACTGTTTCTTTGTACTTATATTATCAGGACCTGGTATATAGCAAGCACTTAATTTTTGATTGATAAAAAATAGAAGGGATGGTATTTACTATCTTCAGGACCCAGAACAACCTCCTTCCCTGACCTCATTTCCTTTTTCAGATGCTGGTCCTAGAGACCTCAACTTTTGCAATGGTAAAGCCATATTTTTCTCCTAAGTGCATGCGACTTGTGTATGATCATTTTCTCTGTGATTATAGAAGGTAGCCATACCTTTCTCCTTGTTTCAGGATGATGGTATTTGTGTATTAGGTCATTGTGGTTTCCATTCTTTTCCTTTTCAAGTAGAATATTTCCCCAGAGTTTCCTCCTTCAATAGGATTAATGATTGTTTCTGCCAGTTAGTGTCATCATCGTCATCATCATCATCATCATTATGACCATGTTTGTTGTTATACAGTCTGGTGATGATTTCATTCCCTCAACCATTCCTGCTGAGCTCAGTCAATGTTTAGAGAGCAATATTGGGGTGTCCTAGTAGATATTCAAAAACAATGCTCTGGAAAAAAATCAGACACAAAATTTTAAGTTTAATCTGCATTGTTAATACTTTCTTAAGCCTACATAATCAGTAAAATGATGAATCAAATCACAGTTTATAGATGTTGCCATTTTCTAAGGTATAAGTGCTCACATTGAAAATTTAATAATAAGGTAAGCCATTTAGATCCAGCTCCAATATATCCCTGGGTACTAATAAACTGACAAGTGTCCAGAGGAGGGCAGTGAGGATGGTGAAGGCACCTTACAGTCAATCATGTCATATGAGGATCATATGAAATAAACTGAGAATGGAAAAGAGGGATGTATATCCATCTTCAATAATAGAATGGTCTGTCATATGAAAAGGGGAAAAACCTGTTCTGCTTAGCCTAGAAGGAAGAAAGTAAAAGTCTTGAAGAGACAAATTTAGGTGTAATATAAAGAAAAATGTAGACCTACACAAATATTTTCAGGGGTGTTCTGGATCCAGCAGTCCAGCTCCCAAAAGCTGATGGTTAAAATGTCAATATAAGTATTTACAGCTCGGAAAATGGCAAATGCTAGATCAGGGCTTGATTTACTATTTTGTTGATTGTCTAGACTTGAAGTGATAGAGAAAGTATTAATAATGCAGATTAAATTGAAAAATATGCCATGTGTAAATTTATTTTTATGAAGATCTGGTTAAATATTTACCAGCAGACTTCTGTATCTCATATACATTAGACACAGTTCATATGCTGTTTGTTTCTGTTGCTTTTTTTTCTTTTTCTTTTCTGTTCTTTGCTAGGAGGGATGGATTGCCAGGGATGAGAAGGGTGAAGGATATATTTGGAAATGAAAATTATGTGAAAACAAAATATATCATCAATTTAAGAAAAATTAGAGATATTCAAAAAGTCAAGTGGATAGTTTTTAGAAGTAATGAGTTCCCTCTTAGTGAAAGTGTCAGGCAAAGTACGGATGAACAGATTATGTTATAAAGGGATTTCTTAGACTAAATAGTCTCTGAGATCCTTTCTGACTGAGATGCAGTTATTGCATGCATTAAGAAAATTATTTTGGTGGGTATGATTGGATATGAAGGATATGAGGAGAAAGATGGAGAAAGGAGAGACCAGAGTCAGGAAGACTAGTGAAAAGACTCACAATCAACCAGGTGATAGCGATAGAACCTGAACTAGTATGAATCTGAATTATAAGGAGGAACAAATTCCAAAATACTTTGGAGGCAGAACCAATTGAACTTAGCACATGATAGGATATGAGTAGGTGGGGGAAAGGGAACAGTCAAAAACGACTCTGAGGTTTCCAGCCTTCTGTGACTGGAACATTGTTCTTATTAACACAAAGGAAGTTGAGTGAAGGCTCAGGTTGGAGATGAAGATGATAAGAGGGGATGGATTCAGTTCATTTCTTTTACTTCTTCCTCGCTCCCCTAAATCCTAAGATGCCAGTGACCTCATTTTGCTCTCTGGTCATCACTCATGTGGTTCTCCAGCAAAATTGCATTTTTTTTCCTTCTCTGCCCATCAAAATTTATCTTTCTTGCCTCTGGTCTCTTTTAGGACTCTGGTAGATAATTATTTAATCTGACAAACAAATTTGAGGTAAGCTGTTAATGGCCGATAATGGTTTAAAATATTACCTCTACCACATTACATTTATATTTTAACAGGGCTTTCACTGTGGCAGGATGGAAGGGGGAGTTATTTTAGGTCAAGGCCCCTCCAGATCACACTATGTAGTCTACTGCTTTCTCTGCCTACTGGTAAGACCTAAAAATATAATGCCAAAGCCAAATATTAGACATAATCCAATGATCAAATTTTCACCTTCAAAATAAAAATGTCCTGCACAGTTTCAGAACTTAGAATGCACTAAATGAGGATTGTCATCTGCTAACCATTGCTGAGTACCACGTTTTACAAGGAACCACATAATGCTATAGTCCGTCCCCAACATGTCAGCGTTCTGCCACATTTTTAACGTGGATAAGTGAAGTGAAAGGAATATAACACACTTGACTCTCCCCCACAAACCTATTTGTCACCTCTGGTCTAGTATAAACTAGCCAGTTTATCCCAAGCTCACATCAAGTTGTCATATTTATTTTATTTAATGGACATGCAGCTTGCCACAAAACATTATTTTTCTTCTGTTTCTCTTTGGAACCAGGGCAGTTTGTGGAAGGGAAAAGAAAACTTTCTAGAGAGGGTGTGGCAGATGAATAGTATGGTCTTTGGCATGAAGATGTGTATATTTTGGTCTTTGACAAATCTCTCAAGGAGTATTTAATAAGTTACTGCAGGCAGGGTTGACATTCAAAATTATATTTTTCTTACATGTAATGATGAATAGCGGTACAGTATAAAGAGCAATGCATTTAGAGTCAGAGGATATGAGTTCAAATCTCACATTTGTTACCTGTATGATTCTAGAAGGTCACTTTGCCTCCTTGGGCCTCAGTTTCCTCATCTATGAAATGGGAGTGGTTGTATTAGTTGACTTCTAAGGTCTCTGGATCTCAGTCTACAATTGTGATTCATACAATCCTATGTGGGTTGCATTTCTATCTCTGGAATCCAGAGAATTTGAGAGAAAGACTGAGTCTGTGTAGGACTGTCAGGCTGATCAGAAAAAAAAATTTATTCATTTTAAACTTAAATAAGGAAAAATGAAAAAAAAAAACCATTTCCATGTACACAGCACAGTGCAAAAAGATGATTCAGTATGAAGCCATGAACCTCCATTTTATACTGTTTACTTTTTTAGAAAAACTAGGTAATAAATACTATGCAACCTTTTCAAAGCTACCCTGCTTTTCTATGCTTCCTTCTGAGTTTCTTTTGTTCTCTGCTGTGCACTTTTTATTTTTGTTCTCCCTCCCTTCCCACCCCACACTAGAGAAGGCCACCATTAAACAAAGATACATACATATATATACATATATACATACACACACATACACAAACACATACACATAAATATATTATATATGTAAAACCGTACTAGACATACTGCCATTTATCAGTTCTTTTTCTGGAGGTGGATAACATCTTTCTAGTTGATCTGAGTATATACAATATTCAAAATTATTTAGTCATTCACAGTTGTTCTTAGAACAATATTGCTGTTACTGTATACAACATTCTCTTGGTTCTGCTCATTTCACTCTTCACTATTTCATGCAAGTCTTTCCATGTTTTCCTAAAATCACCTGCTCATTATTTCTTACAGCATGGTAGCATTCCATCACAATCATATACCACAACTTGTTTAGCCATTCCCCAATCAGTGAGCATCCCCTCAATTTCCAATTCTTTGCCACCACATGATTTTGAGATAATCATCCATTTGTTTGTCATTGTGTAGACACAGATTCTTTTTATTTAATTTAAATTTATTTATTTAACATATTTGGTTTTCAGCATTGATTTTCACAACAGTTTGAATTACAAATTTTCTCCCCATTTCTACCCTCCCCCCCACTCCAAGATGGCTTATATTCTGGTTGCCTTGTTCCCCAGTCAGCCCTCCCCTCTATCACCCCCCCTCCCCTCTCATCCCCTTTTCCCTTCCTTTCTTGCAGGGCAAGATAAATTTCTACGCCCCATTGCCTGTGTATCTTTTTTTTAGTTGCATGCAAAAACTTTTTTTGTTTTTGAACATCTGATGTTAAAACTTTGAGTTCCAAATTCTCTCCCCTCTTCCCTTCCCACCCACCCTCCCTAAGAAGTCGAGCAATTCAACCTAGGCCACACATGTATCATTATGTATAACCCTTCCACAATACTCATGTTGTGAAAGGCTAACTACATTTTGCTCCTTCCCAACCCATCCCGCTTTATTGAATTGTCTCCCTTAACCCTGTCCCCTTTCCAAAGTGTTTGTTTTGATTACCTCCACCCCCATCTGCCCTCCCCTCCATCATCCCCCCCCCTTTTATTTTTTTTATCTTCCTCCCTCTTCTTTCCTGTGGGGTAAGATACCCAACTGAGTATGTATGGTATTCCCCCTCAGGCCAAATCTGATGAGAGCAAGGTTCACTCATTCCCCCCTCACCTGCCCTCTCCCCTCCTCCCACAGAACTGCTTCCTCTTGCCACCTTTATGCAAGATAATCCACCCCATTCTATCTCTCCCTATCTCCTTCTCTCAATATATTCCTCTCTCATCCCTTAATTTGATTTTATTTCATTTAGATGTCTTCCCTTCATCTTCAACTCACCCTGTGTCTGCTCTCTCTCTTTTACATATATATATATATATATATATATATATATATATATATATATATATATATACACATATACACACATACACATATATATACACATACATATAAACACACATATATATATAAAACACACACTATATATATACACATACATACACATTCATACATATACACATAGATATATACATACATACACATTCACTTATATATACATACACATATGTGTATATATACATATATATATATACATAAACATATGTATATATACATATATACACATATGCATATTCCCTTCAACTGCCCTAATACTGAGGTCTCATGAATCACACACATCATCTTTCCATGTAGGAATGTAAACAAAACAGTTCAACTTTAGTAAGTCCCTGCAATTTCCGTTTCTTGATTACCTTTTCATGCTTCTCTTGATTCTTGTGTTTGAAAGTCAAATTTTCTATTCAGTTCTGGTCTTTTCACTGAGAAAGCTTGAAAGTCCTCTATTTTATTGAAACTCCATATTTTGCCTTGGAACATGATACTCAGTTTTGCTGGGTAGGTGATTCTAGGTTTTAATCCTAGCTCCATTGACCTCCAGAATATCGCATTCCAAGCCCTTCGATCTCTTAATGTAGAAGCTGCCAGATCTTGGGTTATTCTGATTGGGATTCCACAATACTCAAATTGTTTCTTTCTGGCTGCTTGCAGTATTTGCTCCTTGATCCAGGAGCTCTGGAATTTGGCGACAATATTCCTAGGAGATTTCTTTTTGGGATCTATTTGAGGAGGTGATCGATGGATTCTTTCAATTTCTATTTTGCCCTGTGGCTCTAGAATATCAGGGCAGTTCTCCTTGATAATTTCTTGAAAGATGGTATCTAGGCTCTTTTTTTGATCATGGCTTTCAGGTAGTCCAATAATTTTTAAATTATCTCTCCTGGATCTATTTTCCAGGTCAGTGGTTTTTCCAAGGAGATATTTCACATTGTCTTCCATTTTTTCATTCCTTTGGTTCTGTTTTATAATATCCTGATTTCTCATAAAGTCACTAGCTTCCACTTGCTCCAATCTAATCTTTAAGGTAGTATTTTCTTCAGTGGTCTTTTGGACCTCCTTTTCCATTTGGCTAATTCTGCCTTTCAAGGCATTCTTCTCCTCATTGGCTTTTTGGAGCTCTTTTGCCATTTGAGTTAGTCTGTTTTTTAAGGTGTTGTTTTCTTCAGTGTATTTTTCAGTATTTTTTTGGGTCTCCTTTAGCAAGTCATTGACTTGTTTTTCATGGTTTTCTCGCTTCCTTCTCATTTCTCTTCCCAATTTTTCCTCTACTTCTCTAACTTGCTTTTCCAAATCCTCTTTGAGTTCTTCTATGGCCTGGGGCCAGTTCATGTTTTTCTTGGAGGCTTTTGTTGTAGGCTCTATGACTTTGTTGTCTTCTTTAGGCTGTATGTTTTGGTCTTCTTTGTCACCAAAGAAAGAATCCAAAGTCTGAGACTGAATCTGGGTGCGTTTTCGCTGCCTGGCCATATTCCCAACCACCTAACTTGACCCTTGAGTTTTTCAGTGGGGTATGACTGCTTGTAGACTAACGAGTTCTATGTTCTACGTTTGGGGGTGAGGTGCCAGCTCTGTCAGAGCCGCACTCCTCCTTCCCCAAGAACCCCCAGTCTAGACTGGGCTTAGATCTTCAGCAGGCTGTTGCACTCCTGCTCTGATCCGCCACTTAATTCCTCCCACCAGGTGGGCCTGGAGCCGGAAGTAACAACAGCTGTAGCTGCCCCACCTCTGCTGCCCCCGGGGCTGGAAGCCGAACCGCGAACTCCTTCCACTCCGGCAGCTTTTCCCACTAACCTTCTCTGCAGTCTTTGGTGTTTGTGGGTCGAGGGGTCTGGTAACTGCCGCAGCTCACATATTCAGGGCGCTAGGGCCCCCTCCGCCTGGCTTCTGGTCTGGATGGTCCACGCTGCTCAGGCTGGGCTCTGCTCCACTCCGTTCCCAGCTCCCAGCTCCCAGCTCCGTGTGGAATAGACCTCACCCAGAGACCATCCAGGCTGTCCTGGGCTGGAGCCCTGCTTCCCTCTGCTGTTCTGTGGCTTCTGCCATTCTAGAATTGGTTCAGAGCCATTTTTTATAGGTTTTTGGAGGGACTCGGGTACCGAGCTCACTCTAGTCCCTGCTTACCAGACACCATCTTGGCTCCACCGACACAGATTCTTAAGGTCAATCTCTCCAAGGGTTTGATTTGCAAATTTGCTTCATTTCACAGTAATGGGGGATTGGTCAACGAAGGCCCATTGCTAGGAATATGCATGTTTGGTGATCCTGCTTCTGGAAGTTACTGATGGTGTAGAATGGAGGGGCCTGTTTCTCTACTTCGGAGCAGGCACATGTATGCTGAATCTGTTAACTTTCCACTTACTCCTTGGCAACAATGGACCTTTGGACGGGCTGCTGTATTGGAGCAGACAAAAGGCCCTCAAAGAGAAATTTAAGCTTCTACTTCCTTTCTACTAGCCACAAGGTATAAGAGGCCTATGTCTGACATGGGACTTGCTCCTGTTTGTGTCTTCTTTCCCTTGGTTCAGGTCCTTAGGAGACTTTGAAAGGTTAGAGAAATAAAGTCCAAGAATGGTAGTCATGTCTCCTTACACATACGTAGCATGATAAGGCTGACCTTCAAAGAAATGCTGGTTTTGCAGTGGGAGTGTTAGATCTGTCATTATTGCGTTATTTCTATGTCTATTTTGAGACAATTTCTTCAAGAAATTAAATTTTTAAACAGTTGCAAATGATAGCGTGCTTGGGAGTCATTTAAAAAAATATTTTATTGTTTTCTCCAATCACTTCCCAACTATTTGATCTCTCTACTCCCCTCTCCCTCAACCCAATTGATCAAACACAACCAATATAGTCGCTGCATCTGATAAGGTATGCAACATGCCATAACATAGCCCACCACTTTCCTTCTGGGAAGAGGGAAATATGCTTCCTCATTATCCTCTGGAAACAATATTGGCCATTGCATTTTATCTGAATTCTGTTGTCTTTTAGAATTATTTTCAATAGGTGGCTCAGTGGATAGAGTGCCAGGCCTGGAGTCAGGAAAACTCATCTTCCTGAGTTCAAATCTGGCCTCAGACATTTACTAGCTATGTGACCCTGAGCAAGTCACTCAACCCTACTGGCCTCAGTTTCTTCATCTGTAAAATGATCTGGAAAAAGAAATAACAAACCACTCTAGTATCTTTTGCAAGAAAACCCCAAACGAGGTCACAAAGAGTTAGACACAACTAAAATGACTGAACAACATTAACATCTTATTATAATAATGTAATTGTTGTCCTGGTTTTGCTTTCTTCTTTCTGTGTTAGTTCACACAAATCTTATGTTTCTCTGAATTCCTCATTTTTATTATTTCTTCTGGTTTGCCTCTGCTAGAGGCAGTTGTGTGGCACAGTAAATAAAGCACTGGGCCTGGAGTCAGAAAGACCTGAGTTCAAATCTTAACTCAGTCACTTATTAATTGTGTGACCCTGGGCAAGTCACCTAACCTGTGTCTGACTCAGTAATATGGGGATAATAATAGCTTTTAGGTAGAGGCTCAAATGAGAAAATATCTGTAAAAGGGTCTGGCATGTAGTAGGTGTTTAAAGAATTCCTGTTTTCTTTCTTCTGATACAGTAATATTACATTATATTCATCCACCACAATTTGTTCAGCACATTTCCCAAATGATGTGCATTCATGTGGGTGGTGAGAAGGGGGAATAGGAGAAGGAAGAAGATTAGGAGAAGATATGTTCTTTTTCTTACCGTCCCAAAAATGACAATTCTTTTTTTAATTTATTTTTTGTTTTTAGTGTACAATACTCAGTTCTACAAGTTTTTGAGTTCCAAAAACTCCCCCCAAGACAGCATGTAATCCTATATAGGTTCTACATATACCTTCACATTAAACTTATTTACACAATGGTCAAGTTGTAAAGAAGAATTATAACCAATGGAATGAATCATGAGAAAGGAGAAACAAAATCAAAAAAGAAGAGAAAAAAAGAGAGAGCGAAAGCAAGTAGTTTGCCTGAATCTGCATTCAGACTCCATAATTCTTTCTCTGGATGTAGGTAGCTCTTTCCATCATGAGTCCTTTGGAGCTGTCTTTGAACCTTGTATTGTTGAGAAGAGCCAAGTCTATCAAAGTTAGTCATCACAGAAGCAATATATCTGTGGTTGTGTGCAATGTTCTCCTGGTTCTGCTCCCCTCATTCAGCATCATATCATGTAGGCCTTTCCAGGTTATTATGAAGTCCGTATGTTCCCCATTTCTTATAGCACAATAGTATTCCATTACATTCATATACTACACCTTGTTTAGCCATTCCCCAATTGATGGGCAGCCCCTTGATTTCCAATTCTTTGCCAGCACAAAAAGAGCTGCTATAAATATTTTTGTACATATTAGTTCCTTTCCCACTTGTGTGATCTCTTTGGGATACAGCCCTAGAAGTGGTATTGCTGGGTCAAAGGATATGCACATTTTTATGGCTCTTTGGGCATAGTTCCAAATTATTCTCCAGAATGGTTAGATCAGTTCACAACTCCACCAACAATTTTCCCACATACTCTCCAGAATTTATCATTTTCCTATTTTGTCATGTTAGCCAATCTGACAAGAGAGATGTGGTACCTAAGAGTTGCTTTGATTTGCATTTCTCTAATTAATAGTGACTTAGAGCATTTTTTCATATGTCTATAGATATCTTTAATTTCTTCCTTTGAAAACTGCCTGTTCATATCCTTTGACCGTTTCTCAATTGGGGAATGACTTGTATTCCTATAAATGTGACTCAGTTACCTGTATATTTTAGAGATGAGGCCTTTATCAGAGACACTGGTCGTAAAGATTTTCTCCCAATTTTCTGCTTCCCTCCTAACCTTTGTTGCATTGTCTCTGTTTATACAAAAACTTTTCAATTCAACATAATTCAACATAATCAAATATCCATTTTACATTTTGTAATGCTCTCTATCTCTCGTTGTGTCATAAATTCTTCCCTTCTCCATAAATCTGACTGGTAAACTATTCCTTGCTCTCCCAAATTGCTCATAGTATCAGCCTTTATACCTAAATCGTGAACCTATTTTGACTTTGTTTTGGTATATGGTGTAAGATATTGCCATACTGTTTTCCAGTTTTCCCAGCAGTTTTTGTGAAATAGTGAATTCTTAGCCCAGAAGCTGGGCTCTTTGGGTTTATCAAAGAATAGACTGCTATAGTCATTGACTACTGCATCTTGTGTACCTAACCTATTCCACTAATCCACCATTCTGTTTCTTAGCCAGTACCAAGTAGTTTTGGTGACTGCTGCTTTATAATACAGTTTAATATTTGGTATGGCTAGGCCACCTTCCCTAGCATTTCTTTGCATTAATTCCCTTGATATTCTGGACCTTTTATTCTTCCAGATCAATTTTGTTATTATGATATCCAGTTCTGTAAAATAATTTTTTGTTAGTTTGATTGGTACGGCACTGAATAAGCAAATTAATTTAGGTAAATTTGTCATTTTTATTTTGTTAGCTCAGCCTAACCATGAGCAACTGATGTTTTTCCATGACAATTCTTTATACTTGGGTAAATCCTTTTGTCCCAAAAGTTCAGAAGGCTTTTAACTAGCCATGTGTCCTCCACTGTTAATGTAGCTGATAACCCTGGAAGTTTTATGTTCTAAGCAGAGGAGCATGTTTTCACTTTCTAGGACCACGGGAGATCATAACTCTAGAACTGGAAAGGATTTGGGAGGCTATTTAGTTCCATTGTTTTTCAGAAAAGAAATCCATATATACTATTTTCTTTGTCATTATGTACTACTTACTAATCTTACACAGTCAAGACGGCAATTTGTGTGGCAGGATATTCTACAAGGGGTCACATGCCATGTTTCCATTTCATTAAAGGAGAAACTGAGGCTTTTAGAGATAAGCCCACACCATGAGCCAGTGGAGAAGTAGAAATAGCTCCTAATTCTCATCTTTCCAAAAAGGTAGTTTTAAAACAGGACTGTGAAATGTACATGAAAAATTAAATTCAATCCACAATGTGCAAGGCACTGGTCTAAGCAGTGCTTTGACCTCAAGAAACTTATATTCTAATGGGGGATGGAAGAAGAACCCCAAACTAGTAGATACAAAGTACTGTGATCTGTGGTCTAGACTCTTCTCTCAAAACCCAAGGACCAGGTTTAATTTTGAAACTTTTTTTTTGGCTTCTAATGCTCCCATCCATAGTTTACTTGGGAAAATTTACAAATATTCTACTGTCAAAGTCCCAAATGTTGGTAACAGAGTCCTCAGCTCCTTCACAAGCCTGAAAGGTAGCAAATGCATCTGTAGCAGGGTAGAAGATAGCCTTTATTTTGTTATTTGTTATTGTTGTATTGCTTTAGTAGTGTCCAACTCTTCATTACCCCCTTTTGCGGTTTTCTTGGCAAAGATGCTGGAATGGTTTGACATTTCCTTCTCCAGCTTATTTTACAGGTGAGGAACTGAAGCAAACAAGGTTAAATGACTCACCCAGGGTCACACAGCTAATAAATGTCTGAGGCCAGATTTAAATTCACGTTTATTGACTCTAGGCCGGATGCTCTATCCACTGCACCACTTGCCTGCTCCCATTTTGCTTTGTAGAAAATGCAGAAGATGCAATGTATTCACAAGAGCTCCCAAATAGATACAGAAAACACTAATAAGAATTTATTTTTCCTAAACCATCTGCTGTTCTTTCAGAAACATAGTCTTTCTTATGATTCGCATAAGAACAGAAACAAAGGACAAAAGCCTTGAAAATTTTGATACTTGAAAAATTCAGTGGAAAGGGAGAAAAACTACTGGCACCACAAATGAAGTGGCATCCTGAGTAGAAAGAAGACAGAATTTGAAGTCAGAGTACCACAGGTGAAGGAGTTGAATTAGGTAATTGTTAAGGTCCCTTTAAACTCCAAACCTATTATCATATTAAAAATCATTAGCACTTGTACTCAGGCATTATTCTTTATGAACACATAAATCCTACATTTATTAGAGTAGATATAAAAACTAGAAAGTCTAGCTGTTCTAAAAAGCAGTTTGGAACTAAGGCTCTAGAGTAACTAAACTGTGTATACCCTATCGCTCAGAGATACCACTACTAGACCTATATCCCAAAGGAAGAGAGAAAGATACCATGTGCAACAAAAGTATTTCTAACACCTCTCTCTCTCTCTCTCTTTCTCTCTCTCTCTCTCTCTCTCTCTCTCTCTCTCTCTCTCTCTCTCTCTCTCTCTCTTTCTCTCTCTCCCCCCCCATTTCTCTCAGAAAAGAACTAGAAATGAAGGTGATGCCCATCAATTGGAGAATGTGGGGAACATCTGAACAAATGAATGTAATAGAATACTATTTCGCTATAAGAAATGATTGTCATGAATGAAATTCTGAGAGACAAAGTTCTGGGTATGACAAATCTACTTATTAATTAGTCTAGCTGTAACAGCAAGCACCCTGGCACACCAAGGATAGCTTGCTAGCACAGGGTTCTTTGATCTGCTTTCAAAGGAAAGATAGCTTTTAAAGGGGTTAGCCATTTTCCTTTAATTACATTCACTAGTTCAGGGGGAAGGTCGGCACCCTGAATGTGGAGAAAATGTAAGCAGAGAGAAATCAGCACAGAGACAAGCGGAGAAATTAGCACAGAGATTCAACAGACAGGGCTCCAACTGTCTGAACAAAGTAATACAACCACCTACATACACCACTGGATCAAGAGAGCATCAAACATCTGAGTGGTCAAGGAGCTTTTAACAAAATGGCTACTCAGAGTCCCATCCAGGGAATCAAGAGGTCCTTCTCTTGAGCAAGCCCCCAAAGCAAAATACCGGCCTCAGAATATATATACACTTCTCAGAGCCAGAAGGCATCACAACCTTCTGTGACTCAGTACCTAATTAACTTAGCACCAAAAGGAGTGAAAGCTTTCCTACAAGCAGGCCTCCCAGTAAGCAAGCCTCTCCCTAAGCAAGCTCCTCCCCCAATGGGCTCTATGTGACTCAGGATATATCACAGCCGCGATTGAACACATGTGGTCACATAGGCCTATTAATTGACAGGGAAGATCTTCCTCTTCCATTAACATTACACTAGCAAATAATCATTGGCAGCTAGGTGGTGCAGTGGATAGAGTACTAGGCATGGAGCCAGGAAGACATAAATTCTTGAGTTCAAATCTGTCTGGCCTCAGACACTTACTCTGGCCTAATCATGGAATTCAAGCTGTCTCTAGCAATCTAGGCTAGAAGAACTGCCCTAATCTGGATCTCCCTGGTTTAGTTTCCCCTTTATAGACCAGACCAGGTCACTCCCAACTTTTGATTAGAAAGCAAGGACACAAGGGTCACCCTTGGTAGTATGGACAGCTCAGGCTGGTCTGTGCAGAAATGGTAAACATAAAGGCCTAACCTAAGCCTTGGGAGGGACTGAATGTGATTTTTAAGAAATATTATTCCTTAGCTAGAATGAATGGGAGAAGTTTCTGTTTAAGCTAGTTTAAGAGATGGCCTTTTGAACAGAGAAGGGAATATTACAAATTAATATTCATAATCCAGTGATAAAGCATTAAAATTAATTTTTCTCATAATGAAAGGAACAGTTTTGAAGCAACCTTCAAAGACACATGAACTCATGTAAAGTGAAGTGAGTAGAACCAGAAGAACATGAAAGCAAACAACTTTGAAAGACTCAGAAATGCTGATCGATGTAACAACCAACCAAAATTCCAGAGGGCTGAAGATGAAACAAGCTACTCTCTTATCCTGACAGAGAACTGATGGACTCGAGATAGAAAATAAGGTATATATTTTCAGGCATGACCAATGTGGAGATTTATTTTGGTTTGGTTATGCATATTTATTTTTCTCTCCTTCAAGTGGGAGAGGGAACTAACAGAAGCAGGGAAGTGGGAGGCTAGTGAAAGGGTTACCAAAATGAAATAAAAAAGAAGAAAAGTAACGAAATGGAGTTATCGAAGCATTTTAAAAAATTCGTGCAACAGGAAGATAAGCAGGAAACATTGACAAGCCTGCCAGCCTTGAAAATATCATGCTGAATTTTTCATATACTTAGAAAAGCAAGCTGTATACAATATGAATTTCTAGCTTCGTGTGCGATGGTCTTTCTCCTTTTTAGTTTCTGTATGGAACGTTCATCTTATTTGGTGTTTGTTAAATTCAGAATTTTTTTAAAGTTAAAGCTATAATGCAGTTATACTAATCTAATAATAATAATAATAACATCTGTATAATACCTACTATGTGCCAGGCACCATGCTAAGTACTTTTCCTGTTTGATCCTTATAACAATCCTGAGAGGTAGTTGCTGTTATTGTCCCCCTTTTACAGATGAGGAAATTGAGGCAGACAGAAGTTAAGTGACTTGCCCAGGGTCATGCTGCTACTAAGCATCTAAGGTCAGATTTAAACTCAGGTCTTCCTCATTCCAGGCCCAGTGCTCTATCTATTGTGCCACTTTATAAGTGAATGCTGTTCCTGGGAATGTCTGTGTCCATTCACGTATATGAAAGAATCCCTGAAGATGCCATTTTAATGTACCTTGCTATCTTTCTGAAAGCAGGATCATGGAATCTCAGAGTCAAAAAAAGTCCTTCAAAGCCATTTAGTCCAACCTGTACATGGCTGAGAATCCTTTCTATACCATCCCAAGAAGTATCTCTTCATCCTTCGCTCAAAGATTCTGAATTCAGGGATGTAGCCCGTTCTCCTTTATGATAGCTCTAGTTGACAGGAAGTTTTTCCTAACCTCTTTCTTCTCATTCTGCTTTCTGGAGCCAAGCAGAACTAATCTAATCCTTCCTATAAATACTCCGACACAGCAATCTTGTTCCCCTCTCCCTCCAAGCTTCTCTTCTGCAGGCTGAACATTCTCAGTTCCTTCAAACAGTATTCAAAGGACTTGATCTTGAGAATATTTACCATCTTTGTTACCTTCCTCTGGATGCTTTCCAGCTCATCAATGTCCTTAAAATGTACTTCCCAGAATGCAATTCTGCAGAGATGGTCAGACCAAGGTTGAGTACAATGGGATGGTCATATCCTGTTCCTAGATACTAGGCCTCTTTCAATGTAACCCCAAAATCACATTAATTTTTTGGCTGTCCTATCACATTATGGATTCATATCCAGCTTACAGTCCCCTGAAACCTTTCAGACAAACTGTGGTCTATCCATGCCTCTCCCATCTCATATTGGTAAAATTGATTTTTGAACCCAAGTGTAAGACTTTTTTCCCTATCAAATTTCATTTAATACAGCTTTGAAAGATTTTAGAACTCTGATTAGTACAATGATAAACCCTAAATCCAGATGAAACATGCCACCAACCCTCAGCCAGAGAGAGGATATACTTAAAAAGGAGAATAGGGATACATTTTGGGATATGGCCAACTTGGGAATTCATTTCATATATTAAGCATATTTGTTCTGTTTATTTTTCTTTTTTAATTGTTCAACTGGGGTGGGGGAGATAGAAGAGAGAGAGAGGTAACGAATGCTTGTAAAAATAAATAAGTTTTTAAAAAATAAATGCATTTCATTTCATTCATTTAAGAAACTTATCTGTTAGTATGCTTTTTAAAGACAAGATCCTGGATCTACAAACAACTGTGAAGAAAGATTATTAGGCAAAGCTTTTAAACTATAGTTGGTAAGCTGATGGTAAGCTGATTTTTTTAAGCTTGAAAATAGCCTCTCTAAGGAAGGAAATAGAAGAGTGGTTATGCACTGTCATAAATCATGGTTGCTTTTTGTTTTTTAAACAAGAGTCACCAGGCAAAGAGGTATATTATTCTGAAAATATGTTCATTCCTTTTTTCCCCCTCTTTGTTTTACTAGTTTAGGCCCAAATGAGGAACCAAGAGGAAGATCCTCAAAACCAGATTATTCAGTAGATCTAAGATATTAGGAGCCGAAAAATGTGAGCACAATGTGCAATACTGCAAATGCATTTCCCTCACGAGGAATTGTTTGTGGCTACAAGTATGGACTCAGATTGTAAGTGTGAAGTTCTGAAAAAGTAATTTGGCCCTAGGAAGCCTTCAGGGATATACATCCTTCATGAGAGCCTGGCCTTTCCCTCTTTGGGAGCTATTTCGTACCATTGTTTAATAACAACCAGTGCCTTACAGATTTTATGCTAGATAGATACTGTATCCAGCAGGAAGGTTGAGGTTATATGTTACAGATTTGAGTCTCAAACAGTAAATGCAGAGGCAGATATTGTGCTTATATAATGCAGTGTGGGAAAAAGGACAACAAAGGCCAAGAAACTGAGCCTTCATAGGAGTCTTGGGAAGAAGGAAGAGGGTTCCAAGGGAAACGGAACTTGAGCCATTGGACTTTGGTATAAGCCAAAGACAAGGCTGTAGGCCTTTAGCAGTAGAAAATGTGCTAAGCTCATCTCTGCTGATAGTCTCAAGGGCAAGAGAAGGACCTAATCCAGACTGTCACAAAAGCCCAAGAAATGGGTTAGAGAAACAATGTCACTTGGTGTTAAGCCAAAACCAAAAGCCAAACCTTTCTGCCCATTCCTTCGTTGTACAACATTTTATGGAGCTGACTGGTGGAAGGTACTTGCAGTTTGAAGGTTGAAACAGACTTTTCTTTTGGCTAAAATTTTCTTCATTTCATCAGCTTTCCTCTCCCTTTCTACCCAAATATTTTCATGTGTTGAAGTCATTTAAGTAGGTTAGAATAGATTACCTCTAAGGAACCTTCCAACTTTAAGATGTTATGACTGTGAAAACGTGGGAGGGCTGGTTTAGAGAATGAAATTTCCCTGTCAAATTCCCCTGGGCTGCCCTGGAAAAAAAATGAGAGAAAAGACTGTGCAAAGAAAAAGAGAGAAATCCAATAACTCTTTTAAAGATGTTAACATAGGTTAAAGTTCTGACTGGCTGAAAAATGACTTCCAATTTTTTTTTGGAGCTTCTTAAATGTCCTATGCATGAAGCCTGTCACTGGAAAAAAAAATGTGAAAACAGGAATAGATCAATTAACAGAGTCTTTTGATGTCTGAATTCCAGGAGCAGAGCTCTTTAGTTGGTTGATAAGAGATTGAGTATCTGAAAACAGAAAAAAGCTGTCAATGTCAAGTTCATTTTCTAAAATATGTTACTGCTTCTATGTCTCTCCCTCCGCGTTACTTGCATCTGTTCCCTTCTCTCTAATGATACCACAACCACTCTAGTTTAAACCCCCATCAACTCTTGGCTGGATTATTGCAATAAACTTCCTTTAGTCTCTCTTCTCTCTCATTCATCCTCCACACAGATGCCAAATGATATTCCTAAAATACAATTCTGACTGTCCCTCCCTCCTCTAACAGTGTCCTCTTGCCTCTAAGAGGATAAGATACAAACTCCTTTGTTTGGCATTTAAAGTCCTTCATCATCCTACTCCTGGCCACCTTTCCGGGCTTATTGCATGGGAATATATATATATATACACACACACACATACACACACACATATATGTATACATATACATGTATACATGTATATATATTCACATGTGCATACATGTATATATACATATATTATATATGTGTACATGTATGTACCTGTATATATACATATATTATATGTGTGTATAGATGTATTTAGAATCCCTTCAAAGCTTCTATAAGGGCTACCTCCTAAAGAGGTCTCTCCTGACTGCTCCCCTCCCCCTCCACACTAGTGCCCTTCACTTGGGAAATGATATGTTTTTATTTACTTCTCTCTTTTTGCTTCACTTCTCCCTTAATTCCCCCACCAGCAGAATTTAAGCTTCATAAAATGTAGTCTCTTTTTGTTTTTATCCTTGTTTCCCTAGCACCAAGGATGGGTACCTCAGTGCCTGACACGTAGGAGGTGCTTAATAAATGCTTTTTGAATGAATAACTTGAATCTTCAGAACAAGCTCTGCTGAAAGAGGCTTTAATCTAGAAATATATTTTTAAGGTAGAAGTTGAATATTTTGCAACCTCATCTTCCCCAAGGAAAACTCTCTAAAGATTCATACAAAAAATTCAAGGCTCTGTTCATGTCTGAGCTTAAATTCTCAGGAGAACCATTAGCTTGTTTGATACACCAGAAAGAACAGTGTTTTTATGCAAGTATTTTAATACAGGAAATATGAGTCTAGTCAGTATCTTTCCAAGTACATATGTCTGAAGGAGTTTTGAAGTGAAATCCTGTTTAATATCTTAAAAGCGTAGTTAAAATAAGCCCGCAGGAGGACATTTTACTAATGAAAATGCTTCTCTCTGAATAAATAGCAAACTCAAAGCATCTAATGATGATAACAGAACTAATGCAAAAAGGTGACTAATCAGAGGTCACCTAAAGCATATTTTACTGTGAAAATCATTTCAAGAGTTTCTGCTCTGCTAGTTTCATAATTAAGACACAACACACATCAAATCAGGCAGCAAAAGAAAGGTTTTGGTTCAGAACCGGTACAACCAGTTTTCTGAGACTAGGAAAAAAAAACAAAAACAAAAAAATCCTTTTACAGAGATTTTAACCAGCTATAGTTAGCAGCGTAAGGGGACAAGAACTGGGACAAGGAAAGAACAATGGTTTCTCTCCTGTCACCACACTCAGCCATGTGACTCAATG
Source organism: Trichosurus vulpecula (assembly GCF_011100635.1). Classification (NCBI taxonomy): domain Eukaryota; kingdom Metazoa; phylum Chordata; class Mammalia; order Diprotodontia; family Phalangeridae; genus Trichosurus; species Trichosurus vulpecula. The sequence continues at coordinate 216,642,352 of NC_050580.1, read as the reverse complement.
AACTATTAGCTAATGGTGAGATAATTGCCAGGAGTCTGTTCCCCTCCCCCCCCCCATGATCGTTTGGATTTTAAATGGCCTCTCAGGTTGGATTTTAATAAAAACTCACACAGGGAAATCTACTTGCTTTCCCTTTTGTCACAGATGTATTTTAGAACATTAGAGAACACAGTTCTATAAAGCAAAAGTAAGAAAGAAGTAAAGTCTTAATGGATTCTGGTGGCACTAAAGTGTCACTCCCTAAATGAACAAATAGTTACTAAAATGCTGATTTTGTGGTTTGCAATGAAATTGTCTGAGTGGGAAGCCAGTTCCTAATGCCAGTGGGGAGATGGTTTTAAATTGCTCGTTAAAGAAGCAATGCAGGAGAAAGGTAGGCTAGTTGAGACAAAAATAGATGTTGCCCTTAGATAGCAGTGGTTTCTCTCAAAGAATTATGATAGCTAGGGGGTTTGTTAATCATTGACAAATAAATTCATGTGGGTTATCAGCATCACTAGGGATTCAGCCTCAAGGTTGAGTTCTTTCAGGGTGTTAGATCTCTCCGACGCCTGAATTCTGAACCCCAGTTATCATTATTCCAACCTCGATCTCAGCCACCAACTGCTCCCTTATTCCCATCCCACTCAACCCAACTTTGCCCCTCTCCTCTAAAGCTACCCACTCTTAAGGGCAGCTAGGTGACACAGTGGATAGAGCACAAGTCGTGGAGTGAGGAGGCCCTGAGTTCAAATCTGGCCTCAGACACTTTAGGCAAGTCACTTAACCCCAATTGCCTCTCCCCTCCCAAATAAAATAAAGTTACCCTCTCTTGTCACTGTACTCTTTAAAGTGTTTATTCTATAAATAACACTCACTTTCATTTTTAATATTTTCCTTTCCCACTCCTTCCATTTTTTACCTCTGGCTCCTTCCTGAAGATGAAGCCTCCTTGACCATCCTTTCCAGGACTGATTGCCCTTTCACTCATTCCCCCTACTCACTGGTTTAAGTGGAAGAGTTGGAATACTCCTAGCTCCCTATTACTTTTTCCAGGCTCACCCTTTACCACCTTTACTCAATAATTTCTCTTCCTTTGAGGTTCACTCAACCTCCATCTATCACTGTATCAAAATTTTTGCAGCTATTGTCTACCAAGTGCTAATTTGCTTGCCTTCTTTCCTCAATGAGTGCTTAGTTTGCAGTCTCCCCATAATCCCCAACTCCTGCTCTCATACCAGGAAACTTCAACATTGATATTCCCTCCCCTAACTTCATAGTTCCTCAACTTATTCCCCGTGACCTCCAACTCACCTTAACCACACACAATATGAGCTTTTTGTCACTTATAAAGACACCACTTCCAGGTTCATCAACTCTGAAATTCTCTTATCTGATCAAAATCTGTTGTCATTCTTCCTCTTTTTCTGCCTTGCAACCCCAAACTTTACCCTCCTTGTGACCACCAAACCCTCAACCTCTTAGTTCTTTCCCAGGCCATCACCCTTGCACTGGCTACACTCTCCTCCCTTTCTTACCTTAACCCCTTAGGGAGCCATTTCAACTCTAGGCTGTCCCTTTCTCTTGAGTCCCTTGTCCCCTTATCCTATTGCTCATCTTGCCCTGCCCAACCTCAGCCCTGGATTCTTCCCACAATCTACAATGTTTGTTCCTACTCACATGCTGCTGAACAAAGTTGGAGAAAGTAATGAAACCATGCTGACTACAGCCACTACAAATTTATGTTACATGATCTCAACTGGACCCTCACTGCTGCAAGGCAATCCTCTTTAATTGTCTCACTATGTAACTCACCACAGCTCATTTTGCAAAACTTTCCATCCCTCCTCAAGGTTCCTGTATCTACCTCCTACCATCTCAGCTGAGAACACAGCTTCATATTTCACTGAAAAAAATCTGTGGCTATTCACTCAGATCTCCTTCTTCTCCCTTTTTTTACATTTCAAGTAATTCAAATGTTTTTGCCTCTATTTCTTCCCTCACTTCAGTCTCATGAAGAGATAGTCGTTCTCCCTGCAAGGCTAACCCTTCAATATGTACAAGTGATTCAATTTCATCCCATATTCTCGAGCAGATTACCCCAATTGTCATTCTTACTTTCTCACTTATCTTCAATTTATCCCTGCCCACTCAGCTGCTTTTCTCCTGCCTACAAATATGCCCATGTCTTCCTCATCCCCCAAAAGCCCTTACTTGATCCATCCAACCCTGTTGACTATTATCCCATATTTCTCCTCCCTTTTATTGTGAAAATTCATGAGAAAACTGTCTACAATTAGTGCTTCCACTTCCTTTCCTCTCACTCTCTTCTTAACTCTTAACAGTCTGGCTTCTAACCTGATAATTCAACTGAAAGTGCGCTCTCTCCCCTCCCCTACCCCATGCCCCATATCCTGACTTCCATGACTTCCACAGCTAAATCTCATCGCTATAATCTCACCTTCTACAAGAAGCCTTTCCAGGTACACCTTAATTCTAGTGCCTTCCCTATGCTAATTATCTCCAATTTATCTTCTACAGGTCTTGTTCAAACATAATTGCTTGTATACTGTCTCCTCCGTTAGACTGTGAGGTTCTTGAGAGCAGGAACTGTCTTTTATCTTTCTTTGGATCTACAGTGCTTAAGACAGTGCCTGCCACATAGTAGGTACTTAATAAATGTTTATTAATTGACTGATAAATAGAAAGTAATTTTAGTAAGGGGGAAAGTACTAACAACTGGGGCAGAAGATAAAGTAGCATTTATTCTCAGCTTTGAAAAGAAAGAGATATTTGAAGAGATGGAAGTGAGAAGGGAAAGCATTCTAGGCACAGAAGACATGCCTTGCAAAAGTATGGTTGTGAGAGATTGATAATTTTAAAAATAAAGCCTTTATTAAGTGCTTACAACATACTGAATGCTGTGAATATAAATACAAGCAAGACAGTCCTTGCTCTCAATGAATTGATACTCTAATAAGAGAAGATAATACCTAAAGGGGAAATGAAAATGGGATGGTCATAAATGTGTAGCATAAAGGCCTGGTTGTGGGCAAAATAATATACATTATAATCTATCCGTCAGAATCAGGGACTGAGATACAGAGTCCAAAGTTGCAGTGGTGAGGAGATGAAGATAATGGCCAAAGTCTAGGCAGCATGGTGAGGAGACGGCCTGGAAGTGGAAGAGGTAAGAGGATGAAAGATATAACATGCACAAGAACAGCCAGTAGACCAGTTAGGTTGACATGTAGACTGTATGACAGTGGGAAGGAGTAATGTGAAATCAGCTTAGAAAGATAAGATTGTGAAAGCCTTTAAGTGTCAAAGAAGAACTTGTATTTTATCCTACAGGCAATAGGCAATCACTGTATTTTCTTAAGAATGAAATCAGTATAGTCAGACCTTTGGAATAAGTGTCCCAAATAAAAATAACATAAATAAAATTTAACAGCTATATTGAGGATGGACTAGAGAGGGGGAGAGATGTAAGATAAGGAGAGTTTGATCACCAGCAAGAGGATGAGCTCACTTTCTGGCCTGATTTGACAGAAGACATGGGCTTGGAAAGAATTATTTTGACAGTATAGAGCCAAGGTGAAATATAAAATACCTTTTCATCAGTCCCACAAACTGTCTCATGATCTGGAGTTTAAGTATTAACCTCCAGGGAGAGGATAATATAAGTTATATTACTATTGATGCTTGTTTAAGTTTATGCACTTGTGGATTTGATATTTCTTTTCCCTCTTACCTGATTAATATTATACATTGGGTACCTTTCTACTCCCCCTTTTAGAGAAATCCCAGACATGAGCTAAACTTAAGTTTGAAGTCATTTTCCCCAAGGCTCTGGGGTGGGGTCATAAAGACACAAAGAAGGCTAGAGGAAGCCTAATCTCTATGTCTCCATAGGGCCAAAACCTGCCTAGGAATAAACCTAGTTTTCATGTGTGTGGGCTAGAAGCTCAGAGTAGAGAGAGGATTCTAAGTGAGGAACCTCCTACTTTCCCTAATAGAGAGAGTGCCCTAATGGTAGTGGTCCCAGAAGTGTCAATATTACTACACTCTAGGGATTTAGACTGGGATACGTTTGGTCTCCTATGCATTTTTAGCTGCTCACCGGAGAGATTCCTTATCCAGGACTATCCAAGGAATTCCTAGTCGGGCAAAGATTCACTGGAATAAAAGTAGCAGGTTTTTACTTGTTTTAAACTATTATTGTACAGTCAGATTTTCAGTGTATTTTAAGTAAAACCAGTTTATTTATAGGACTGAATGCTTAAGGCTGACTATCTGCTGATATCATTGTACTCATTATGAGTTGAAAGATAATATTAGCAGTATGGGTTTTGCATCCCTAGTATACTGATGCTTAGCAATTTGCTTGGCACATGATACACTCATCCATATTCATTTTCTTTCCTCTTTTGAGCAGAGCTAGACTTACTGTAAAGTGAGTACAGATGGTTTGTCTGAGATCCTTATGGGCTGTAGTTCCTTGAGGTAAGATTTTCCTAGTAGTTTAGAAATCCCAAACAGTCAGCTCCACATATTTAATCTTTTTTTTGGGACACTCTTACCTCTTTGGAGCTTTTCTGGATCAGTTTTCCTTTTTAGTTACTCTGCTTATCCTAGTGAGACCTATATATTTCAGGGATCCCTTGAGAAATTTCAGGTGATCTTTCTGTTGCAGGGTCTTGGAGGAACTTTTGCTCCAGAAATGAAGCTGGTCTGCATGTGTGGTTCCAGACCCAGAGGGACTTATTAATGGTGTGAAGAAAGGGTGTAAATTAAAGGGATGTCCATCAATTGTGGAATGGCTGAACAAGTTGTGGCATCTGATTGTAGTGGAATACTATATGAAATGGGGAGCCAGATGAGTTAAAAAAAACTGGAAAAACTTACATAAACTGATGCTGAGTGAAATGAACAGAACCAGGAGAACATTGCACACAGTAAGAGCAATATTGTACAAAGACCAACTGTGAATGGCTTAGCTATTCTCAGCAATACAATGATCCAAGACAATTCCAAAGGACTTATGATGAAAGATGCTATCCATCTCCAGAGAAAGAACTGATGGTGTCTGAATGCAGATCAAACATACTACTTTTTACTTTTTTGTGCCTTTTGTTTTTTTCTTTAATATTTTTGGTCTGTGTCTTCTTCTACAACCTGACTAATATAGAAATATATTTTGTATGATTGCACATGTTAAAATTGTTTACCATCTTGGGAGGGGATGGAAGAAGGGGGAGAATTTGGAACTCAAAATTAAAAAAAAAGTTTAAATTGTTTTCGTGTGTAATTGGGGGAAATAAAATATTATTCAAAAAAGGAAAAAAAAGGAAGAGAGGGTGAGCACCTCAGCCCCACCTGGTGCCTTTTGTTATGTTACAAGCATCAATTCAGTGATCTGGTTTCTTGTCTGTTGGTCATGGGGTTACTTCCAGTTAACCTCAGGTCCCCTTCCAGTTAACCTCAGGTCCCCTATCTCTGTCAAGAGCTCTGAAGGTAAAAGGCTTTTCCTCTGAGGAAGGAAGCTTGATTTCCTCTTTTTTATTGACATTGGGTTGAGGCAAGTCTTTGTAAACACAAAGACAGGTTAAAACCTGTGAGAATTTTGCCACGTTTCCTCTACATGTATGCCTTGCTACCATTTTATTCTTCTTTGCACCACTTTTCCATGAATATACTACTATGTGTCTTTGTAGGAGAGTGTGTCCCAGTTTTAAGGGTGTATATTTTGTGGTTTCTGTCCTTATTTCATTTTGATAAATGGCATTGCTTTAAGCTAATTGTTTCTACTGTTTGATTGTTAATGAAAGGAATACTAGTTGTTGTCCAGTCATTTTTCAGTCATGTCCAATTCTTTCTGACCTTATTTGGGGTTTTCTTGACAAAGATATTGGAGTGGTTTGTCATTTCCTTCTCCAGCTCATTTTACAGATGATGAAACTGAGGCAAACAGGGTTAAGTGACTTGCCCAGGGTCACACAACTAGTAAGTATCTGAGGCCAGATTTGAACTCAGGAAGATGAGTCCTCCTGACTCCAGGACTGGCACTCTATCTGCTGCACCCCTTCACTGGCCCAGAATACCAGTAGGGGCTCATGTTAAGAGGTACAAGCCCTGCATGCTACTCCCAGAAACTGAGAGTAGCATCTGCCTTCTGGGGATAAAATCTGACAGTGCAAATGCAAGTTGGAGGAATAGCCCAGAGGAGATGGTAATAATAAGTTTTAAAACTAAAAGGATTTCTAAAGACCATTTTGTTCAGCTTTTATTTTACATGTGAGGAAACTGAGACCCAAAGAAGGGGAAAGGAGAAACAGAGAGATGGAAGAGCAAGACAGAAGGGAAAGGAAAAAAGAAAAAGAAAAAATGATAGTAGGGAGAGAGAAAGAGACAGGGAAGCCGATAAAAGGTCACAGGCTGATCACATACTGCAGAGCTAGAAGGTTGTAGAGATCATTTAGTCCAATCTTCATTTATCTATAAAGAAGGAGAGGTCCAGAGTGGAAAGAGAGAGAGAGAGAGAGAGAGAGCGAGAGAGAGAGAGAGAGAGAGAGAAGAGAGAGAGAGAGAAAGAGAGAGAGACAGAGAGAGGTAGAAGAGCATGTGGGAGAGGATGGGATGGAAGAGGGAGGGGAGAAACAGTGGAAGAAGAAAAAGAGATGAAGAGATAGAAAGTGGAGAGAAAGAGAGAGGAGAGACAGAGCCAAAGAGAAAAGAAACAGAGACAAAGACAGAGAAAAAGAGACAGAGCTAATAGGGAAAGTAACTAGCAACCGAAGGCAATGTCTGTGATTTGCTTAAATATGTAGCCAGTAATGTTAATTGAATGTAAAACCCTGGAGAAGCAAGCATCCAAAAAATACTAGTTCCAGGAAATAAATGTCTCTTGCCTGTCAGGGATCTGGCTGCTGAATTGTTTGCATTCTTGGTAACTGGAGAACAACCTGCCTCCCTCAAAGCCAACTGTCAGCACCGAGTAACCCACATGCCTACCTTCCTATTGCTCCTTTCAATTCCTGTTTACTTTAAAAAAACCCAACCTTGTCTGAAACCCTTACCTTTATCTCAAAACTGAAATTCAAGATTCATAAAAAAGATTATCTGCCACTGTGACATTTTTTATAAATGTTGACCCAACACGAACAGTACTGAGTAATAAGACTCAAATCCCTAAAGCAACATCATTCTGCCAGCCCCTTTCCCCCAGACTTGCATAGTTGTGGGATAGTTGCCAGAGAAATACAATAAAATGTAGGAACAGGAATAAATAAAAATAAACCTCACTCAGAGTCTTGTGTCTTTGCCTGCTCATTTTTTTAATCTTTTATTACAACTTTCTGCTCTTATCTTTTTGGGCATAGTAGTTTTTTCTTTTAAAATTTACTTTTGACTTTTACTTTTTTCACTTATTTTTTCACGCTTTGAGGGTAATTCTTTTTTCCTTATGTATTTCTAGGTAAGAAAGACTATTTTTATACTATTTGAATGTAGCTCCCTCGAGGTTACTTCCTGCTTCTCCTCCTAGTTCTTTCTAGCTCTATAGTTTCCTGTTTTTCATTCTTTCTCCTTTCAACCTTCTGTCTCTTGTTACTTGATAGTCAATTCATCCCTTGTCACTCTACTTTAAAATGACTCATCACTCTCTTCTTGTCACTCGTTTTGTGAAAGCTTGTACTTCTTGGTAGTCATTTTTGCCCTTAAATGTGCAAGTTGTTCTACATTAGGGACACAGTGTGGTTTGCATGGTGTCTTGCCAGTGGTCCTAAGTCAATATTTTATACTTATTTCTTTCTTCTGCTTTCTCAGTAGCAGAGAAACTGAGCCTGAGTGCTTGACTGTAGCAACTTAACTCTAGCACATTAACATGGATACATCCCCAAATGTCATACCCTTCCCTCCTCTTTTCCCACTCTCATACTCTGTATGGAGGCACCACTTCCTGACAGAACACGACCTGCCTCCTTAGCATATGATGCTTCCAGACTATAATGTATATCCTTCTCAGATTAGGGTATATGGCCTTTATGATCTCTGAAGGTTTTTATCCCAACTCCCACTCTTACTGATGAATTAAATCTCCCTTGAGGAACTTGAGAGTGTCCCTGAGGGGCAGTGGGATTCTTCTCTAATAATATAAACTAGAGTCCCTATTCCACTGTGTTCTCTCCAATGTTGTTTGCTAATGATTAGTGCCCCAGTATAATTTAACCAATTAATATCAATTAGCTTTTACAAGTGGATATTTGCCATGTGAATAGAGCAAGAACACAAATAAAACATTTTCTACCATCACTTGGGGATACATTCTCCCTTATACTACATTGATCTTTGGGAAGAGTGAGCTCAAACTTAAAGTGATTGCTATAAAGCCTTCACCTCCATCAAGTTCACTTCTGAATGTGGCATAGTCACAGTGAAGGAGTTGTTCCCTTTTAGCTACCTTCATTTAACTTTTATATGTCAAACAGGTCATTTGGGATTTCACTTCTCATTGGGCTCTACTGGATGTAAACTTTGGCGTGGATACAATGGACCTACGGCTGATTGCTTTTCAGGCATTTTGAAGCTCATAAGGTCACAGCCTGATCATTTATGTTTCCAATATTCCTTCATCTAAGTCAGTAAAGAATAGATGGCAGGGACAGAGATAACAAAACAGAGCCAGGTGGAGAATGTAGGCTGCTGGCACGGGCTCTTTTACCCCTCTTGGAGGCTTACATTAGTCTCTGACTCCTCACTTGAATATAGCCAGGCAGGAAAAGAGAGAAAGAGACCCTGGCCAGTTAGTGCCTTTTGAATGTACAGTCATTCCTGGCTTAGCAGTCAATCAAAACTCCATTTCTTCATCGTGTGGTTAGTGGACCAAAGACTTAAAACACCTACGCATGCTCTGAAGTACAGAGCAGGAGCCCTCGATTTCATATCATCAGGCACTTTCGGAAATGGGTTCACCAAACACACATGCATCTAGGACTGAGACTTCAGTGGCTGATTTCTTCTTTACAGATAAATCTGGAGTGTCTGTAACCCCCACTCCACACCCCAAGGGTCATTCCAAGGGTATGAGAAACAGCACAATATTGTAAAAAAAAAAAAGAGTATTGCACTTGAACATCAAAGTCCTAAGTTCAAATCCTGATTTTGATATTTATTAGCTGTATGACCTGAGGAAAATTACTTAATATCTTTGAGCCTCAGTTTCCACAACTGTATATAATATCCTTCACCCTATCCTTCTCTCTCTTTTGTTATGTGGCATGGCGGGGGCATGCTTATGCGGGAGCACTAAAGTAGAGATGCAACATAGCTGGAGGAATAAAGAATAGCTTGGCTCAGGGTTAGAGAGGGAGGGCTTCTTCTTGACAGGGCTGGCTATTGAGCTTACTTACCCTGCTCTGTGCAGGGTAGATAGTTGAGGCTAGAAGCAGTGAGATATCCCTACATGGGACCAGACAGCTGGGATCAGGGGAAGAACCAAACCTCCTGAGTTACAATTCACATTGTATCTTGAGTTCCATGCTACTATGCCGTGGGTTTCAGGTCTAGAGTTCTTTCATAGTTTCTTGCTTTTGACTCTGATGACCAGTCCTGCTGGAGGTATTGGCAGCATGGTGTATCAGATAAAGATCTGGCTTAGAGCTAGGAAAGCCTGAATTCAAATCCTGCCTCTGTTACATTATATATTGGCTTTATGACTATGGGCAAGTCCTTAACTTCTCAATGCTTTAGGAAACTCTTTAAGTTTTAGAAAAGGTACTGAGCATTATTGGTGGAGGGAATTTCCTCGTCTGGGAGTTCCAATATCAATAAAGTCACAAGTCCAGTCCTAAACCTTCCTCCACATGACAGCCCTTCAAAGGTGTGAAGATGGGGATGACTTCCTTTTAAGTACTACCTTCTCTAGGTCAAACTCCTGGAACTCCAGTGGTGTTCAAGTCACCACACTTTTTTTAAGAAGAAGTGTAGTTACCCATTTACTAACAGTTTATAAAATACCTCTGGCAAAATCATGTTTCTTTCCAAGCCAAAGGCATTTTTATTAAGCCCAACTTCAGGCCATTATCAGCCCCAGTCTACACTGTTAACTTCAGTGAACCCGATTAAGCCATATATTTTGCAAATAAGCCTTTCATTGCACCTAAAACAAAGCAGATGGGCCAGGGTTGACAGCCAGTAAAGAATCAATGGGGGCTCTGCCATGGTACAATGCCTTGGAGGGAGGAGAGTAATTGGTGTACAAGTCTAATACTAAGAAAGGACACCTTTTAATGTTCTCATGGATATGTAAGCCCCTTTTTATGGAGCATCAGGTTACAAAGCTCCAGCAAGAGAGGAAAGAAATCACTAAAACATTTGAGGATCAAAAGAATTCAACCTGCCAAATGCTACAACATTTTTTATGAGGAAACAAACACATTTTCTCCTGAGGGCATAGACACAAATGAAGTGGAAATATGGTTCAACATACTTTTTGTAAAAGTCTTCCAAATTATAGCTAGGTCTTAGACAGTACTTCCAATCTAGTCATTTGCCCCTAAAAATTTGAGAAAAAAGCATTTTGCTCTGAGAATATATAGAGTACCTAAAGTAATAAGTTAATCCATTTTGGCTATCAGAGTGAAATATGGAGGGGGGGGTGGAAATCCATTTGATTCTCATAAATCCACTCAGTTTCTGGTTTTACTTACAAAGCCATTCATCCATCATACAAACAATACAAGTATTTTTCTTTAGATAATTTTCACATTAGTTTTTTTTAATGTTGTGTAAGCAGCTCAACAAACAATGTTTATGTAGAGAAAGAGTATAGAACAAAAAGTCACTAACTACACCTTGCCCTTCCCATTCTGGCTAAGCGAAGCTCTAGAGATGATTTGTATGAATCCTGATAGTGACCAGGAGTGTAATGAAAACTGAAAAGAATTTTCACCCCCTACATAACTCAAAAGGGCAGCTAGGTGGCACAATGGTTAGAGCACCGGCTCTGGAGTCAGTAGGACCTGAGTTCAAATCTGGCCTCACACCCTTACTAGCTATATGACCCTGGGCAAATCATTTAACACTGTTTACCTCAGTTTCCTCATCTGTAAAAATGAGCTGGAGATGGAAACGGCAAACCACTCCAGTATCTTTGCCAAGAAAATCCCAAATGGGGTCACAGAGAGTTGGACATGGCTGAAATGATTCAAGAACAATAACACCACCTAACTGGGAAGGGTAGACTGAGTCCAAAGAGTGACAGCTGGGGCCAAATCGATGCAAAAGAATAAGCACTTGTCTGACTGGCTGGCTCGTTATAGTTCTAAATTACGAAAGAACTGAAAGAGTCCCTGGGGCTAGAAACTAAAAGACTGGAGACACCATTTCTTTACAGGGAAAATAACACACAGTAGCAACAATTTGGTGGAGAATGGCTGGCAGATGGCTGCATTAGAGACTCCACAGAAAACAAGTAACATCAGCAAACAACAGTGAAGGGGAGAAAAAAAACCACAACAACCAGAGGATGGAAGCAACGTGTAGCGGCGGAGAGAGGAGTTCACAGCTCAATGACATCACCATACTACCAAATGACATTGGCAGTTCTATGAGAAAATAAGAAACAGCGATGGAGGCAGGGAGGAATTCCAGCGGAGACACAGCTCTAGAAGTGTGAGTTGTCCTTGCTCCTCGGATATACATGTGCCCTCTTCAAGCAATTTCCCTGAGCATGTGTGTTCCGTCTCTCACCAAAGCCATGGTAATCTGTTAGAGAGTGTATTGCTGTGAGTATGGGGACATTTCGTCATTTATTTTGGTATTCTGTTTAACTAAATGCCTTTTGCTTTGAACTTGTGTTTCCTCAGATTGGTCTGGTAAAGGAAACATTAATGCGGGGGCTTACAATCTATAATTTCTAGTAGATGGTGACCCATAGTATACATTGAATCTGGAATAGCTTTCAGGACATTCATGATTGAAGGGGGCTGGGCTATATTTATTTGAAATGTTTTGGGTGTGGAATGATCATTGGTATGGAACTGGAGAGAGAGAAAAGTAGGCATATATTTTTAAAATATTTCATTCATCAAAAATATCATATTGATATTTTGGAAAAAGCATTGAATATTTTAACTTCATTTTCTTGCTGGCTGTTCTTGTGCATTTGGTTAAAATAGAAAGCAGAGGTCAAAGATCAGTGTAAAGAAAAAAGTACAAAGTGGAACAAAAAACAGTACAAAACAGTTTGGCACATATTTATATCAGCCGTGAACATACCATTAAATGTATCCTGAAAAGGAAAAGTAAGTAAAAACAAAGTTTAGGCTTCATACAGCTCTCAGGATGAACTTGGATTTGACCATGCATGAAGTTGACTACCCAACTTAGGCTAATAGAAGTTCGAGATAGCTAAAACAGATGCATTTATATTAAAGGAATGAAGGGAATTTTAGAAAGCTTTAAGGTGCTCAAAATGTAGAAGAATAAAGCTCTAGAACAATTGTACAGATTCATAATTCTTCCCTATCCCAACAAAAAAAAGAAGAAAAGTTTTTCACATTTTTAGATCTCAGACTACCTCCCTCCCCAAACACTCTAGACCCATTTAAAAATGATGAGGATGGGGTGGGCTGGGATGTGGCAAAATTTCCATGTTATTGAGAAGGGAAAAGAGTTAGTGAGATCTTTCCCTGTGTCACTATGGAGGAGAGAAGATGGTGTTAATACAAACAATGGAAGTTGACATGATATTGTAATAGGAGAGGCTACATATAAAATGAAAATGTTCTGATACCTCCAAACAAACTGGGGAGCACTCAAAAAGTGATTTACACAAACCCCTCTCAAGACATTTGCTGTGACACCTTTTCTTTCAGATGGATGGCTATGATCTCCTAACCTGAGAATCAGTGGCCTAGGGCAGGTGTTCACAATGATCATGTATGTGATGGTACATCTGTTTCAAGCCTAATGTGTCATCCTAGAAGTAAACATGAAGAAAAATGACCATTATGAATTGTTCTGAGGCTCTGATTAAACATAACAGTATCCTTTGAAAGATTTAATATGATATTACTACATACAAACAAGACAGTTCACGTACAAATGAATAAAGGATTGATGATATAAACATTTGTTAGTAGTCTTCAGCATAATGAATAAACTTCACTAAAAGTCTCCAAATAGCAGCTGGGCTACCACTAATTGGAGATCTTATATAAACAGAAAGGTTTCTTGCTTAGACCCAGCTTGGATTTCATGACCTCTGGCGTCCCTTCTAATCATGAGATTCTGTAATTTTGTGAATTAGTTATTGACATTTTGGGGAAAATATTAAATGTTTTATTGATAACATGGGTGAACTCTGGCTCTTGCCCTTGGTCAGACTGATAACCCTTGCTTCTAGGGATACAAGCATTTATCTTTCTTTCTTGGGTTTTTCTGGGTTGTTCCTACGCATGAATATTCTGCCAAATTGCTCTCCCCTAATCCTAATTTCTGGTCTTGGTTCCCTTAGGGCCGTGCTCTCACTCTCATTCCTATCCCAGCCTCACCTCGGACATATTGGTTTCCTCAGGGATGATGCCACTCTAAATTATGCCTTAGGATGCTTCTCCACAGGTGAATATATTTCCAAGATAAAGTAATCCTGAACTCAAAAGTAAAAGTACAGTTTTAGTGTGTCAGTCAATTAAGTAATCATGATAAACTGATGAAGACACAAAGGCTGCTTAAATCTTTGCCCATACCCAGGAAGTCCCCCATCCCTCTTTTCAGCAGTCGGATTCCTACCTTTAAGTATAAGGATGAAGATTTCATTCAATTTCCAGAAAAGGAAACTCCCTCTACCAATTCAGGTCAATACCTCTGCAACTTCCAGATTTGTCTAGAGCGGGCCTGTACCACGTATACCTTGCGAAAGGATTCTGGGCAGCCTGTGAAAAATGTAGAGGATACTTGTATCCTTTTAACAAGTCTAGAGCACTGAGAAGTTAAGTGACATGTCCCAGGTCACACAGTCAGTGTGTGACAGAAATGTGACTGGAATCCAACTCTTTCTGGTTTCAATATTAACTTTCTATCCATTCCACTGTTCTATCTCTCGCCCAACCTTTAAAAACCAACTCAAAAACCACATCCTCTTTGAAGTTTTTCCTCATTGACTCTGAGGTTAAGTACCTTTCTCCTTGTTGCTTTGCAGCACTCTAAGGTATTCGTATAGTGCTGTGTATCATAGTTATCTGGATATGTCTCATCCCCCTCTGAGACTGGAGACTCATAGGATCATAGGATTATAGACTTATAGGTGGGAGAGACCTTAGAGGATATCAGCCATAGCACAATGATAAGAACTTAATAATAGTTTGTTAAATTGCATTGAATTTAGAGGCTGCCTTAATCCAGTGACACTGGAGAACACACAACAGCTGAAAACAGCATGCATTCAAACCGAGTTATAACCGTTACCACGGGAAGCCTGTGGAACGATTTAACAAGTAAAATATACCAAACAAGCCCCTCTTTTCCTAAGCCTAAAAAAATGTGGGATTTTCCATGTGAGTGATGTAAGAATGAATTATGAGCATTGAGAACTAGAGGGAAAATCTGCTGAGCTCTCTATTCTGAAGGCAGTGTAAATACTCAACTGCTCTATTCCTTTCCTTATTTTTCTTTTCCTTGATGGCCATTGATTCTCCTGATACTTCTTGGCTCCAGGCTATTATTCACTGGGGTGGCTGACCAAATGGTATACAGGATTCAGATTACCAAAATAATGCAGAGGGAAAAGCCTTAGGAAATAAAGCTCCAAACCACAGCTTTTATTAGCCATAAAAGTATGCAAAACCCATAAGCTGAGAGAAATTTTGAGTTGACTAGTATTGCTCTAGAAGTCCTGCATATCCATCCAATGCAGATTCTTGCCTAATTTTTTTAAAAAAATATTAAAAGTGTTCATAATTCTGAGGTTTTCTATGTTGCTTTAATATGTGAATGCATCTGTGATCCCTTTGGGGTGGGTACTAAGCACACCGAAGCAGAATGCAACACATCCATGCCTTCTCAACCAGGGCAATTCTTGTCCACAGTTGCCTATAAATTCTCTGAAGGTTCTGCCCAGTGTGTTAACATCTTTCTTTTGATTCTTTTAATATTTATTCCTGTAAGTGCAACACTGAAGCTGTACACATGTTATCTCTCTGGAGTAGCAATTAGATTTGAAGATCTTTCCTACCCATTAATAGGCCATATGATCTGCTTATGTCACAGGAAGCCTAAGTTATATGGTGGGAGGAGCTTCCTGACAGGAAAAGGAAGTTATGTCACAGAAAATGCTGAGAGAGAGAGAGAGAGGGAGAGAGAGAAAGATGTTATGGCTACCAGTGGCTGCTAATGGCCTCCCTCATGATTGATAGAACTGAACAGACTGACTTAGCTGTACCGTGAGTTTGTCTTTGGGGAGACCCCAGCAGGGGGTCAGAGAGGTTTGGGGATGTTGAAGCTCCATGTTGTGATGTTCTGTATTGGATGTTTTGGGTTCTTTGCTGTTATGATGAAGTGGACTGACTAGCTGTGGGAGCTGAGAATTTGGTTATGTGATATGGTTCTCTGGTATCTGAATACATGGTTTACTTCTTCTACCTTCTATGTGGAGAGTCTCACATACTTTGCGATACAGAACTACATAGGCATTTTAACAATTGCCTTACTGTTTCACTCTCCCTCTCACTAAATAAATGATCCAATAATTCAATAATGTCTTTTTTTGAGTTCCAAATTCTTTCCCTGCCTTCCTCCCCTCATCCCTCCCTGAGACAGTAAGCAATCTGATATAAGTTATACATGTGCCATCACATAAAACATAGTTCCATAAGTAATGTATTTTTTTTACATTTTATTGTTACTGTGAATTTAAGTTGCACACAAACTACCTGTTAATTGGCATACATGTTAGTGTGAATTTAATCAACATTGGCATGCATAACTAAGCATGCAACAACATATAATTAACAATGGATTGTTTTATTGTTGATTTAATATAAATAAGAACATATAGCATATATTAATATACATAATTACTAATTTACTAATCTATTTATATGATTAACAGAAATAACATCAATATAATATTAACAATATACATTAAGATATATACACAAATATAGATATGGATGTAGATATATACATATATTTTGGTGGTTTTTTTTTCTGATTTAAATTTAACATGGTAATTCCAACACTGCCCTATCTGTCTGTAACCCCTTCTGAACTTCCTACTGTTCTCTTCCATTTATTTTTTTAGTGATTCTTTAATCACCTTCTCTTACTTTTTCAAGGGGTGTGCTGGAGCCAGCTCTAACTGATTTCTGAGATCAATTGCCAAATTTCCAATCTGAGCATTTATACTTTGGAAATTGGCAAATACTACAAATCAGGGCTTAATTTATTGTTTTGTTGATTGACTGAACTTAAGAAAGTGATAGAGAAAATGTTAATTCAGATTTAATGTAAAAGTGTGCTGCACTCCCCAAAGACTAGATTGTTAAAGATTTACCTATACACCCCTGAATATCACTATTATGACTTCTCCTAGTTTCCCCGAGACTTCTACATACAAAAATTAAATCCTCCAGTATGACAATATACATATTCAAGCAAACCAAATTCATACAATGGCTGCATCTAAAAATGTATTGCGCATTCTGTTCCTTTAGTCTATCATTCTCTGCCAAGAGGTGAGAAGCATTATTCATCAGTTATAATTGTTTATTGTATTAATCATGGTTCTTATATCTTCCACAGTTACGTTTCTTTTTAAATTTTTTTTATTTTTTAAAGTAAATTTTTATTGATACCTTTCGTTTTTATTTCACCTTCCCTTATACACATCTCCTGTAATAACAAATACAACTTTTAGAAAACAGTCCAGCAAAAATCAAAACATCAAAAGAGTCCTGAATTTTCAATTATTAGTAAGACAGTTCTGACTGTCCCACCAGCACCTTAAACATACCTAAAAACACATCTCATCCTAACAACTCTGCTTCTAGTAATTATACCCTCCATTCTCCCAATCAAACAGGCTCAAATTTTCAGAATTGCCTTTGATTTCTTCATCAACCATATTTAGTCCCCAAGTAATTAATTTTTCCTTCTCAATCAGTTGTTACTTCCTTTCTGTCCCTGTCTTCACCACACTATTTCAGGACTTTATCATCTTACGCTTGGACTACTTTTTTTCTTTTTTTAATTTATTTTATTTAATATATTTAGTTTTCGGCATTGATTTTCACAAGAGTTTGAATTACAAATTTTCTCCCCATTTTTACCCTCCCACCCACTCCAAGGTGGCGTATATTCTGGTTGCCCCATTCCACAGTCAGCCCTCCCTTCTGTCACCCCACTCCCCTCCCATCCCCCTTTCCCTTCTTCTCTTGTAGGGCAAGATAAATTTCTATGCCCCATTGCTTGTGTATCTTATTTCCTAGTTGCATGCAAAAACTTTTTTCATTTTTGAACGTCTGTTTTTAAAACTTTGAGTTCCAAATTCTCTCCCCTTTTCCCTCCCCACCCACCCTCCCTAAGAAGGCAAGCAATTCAACATAGGCTACATGTGTATCATTATGTAAAACCCTTCCACAATACTCATGTTGTGAAAGATTAACTATGTTTTGCTCCTTCCTAACCTATCCCCCTTTATTGAATTTTCTCCCTTGAACCTGTCCCTTTTTGAAAGTGTTTGTTTTTGATTACCTCCTCCCCCGTCTGCCCTCCCTTCTATCATCCCCCCTTTTTTATCTTTTTCCTCCTTCCTTCCTGTGGGGTAAGATACCCAATTGAGTGTGTATGGTATTCCCTCCTCAGGTCAAATCTGATGAGAGCAAGATTTACTCATTCCCCCTCACCTGCCCCCTCTTCCCTTCCTATAGAACTGCTTTTTCTTGACACTTTTATGTGAGATAATTTACCCCATTCTATCTCTCCCTTTCTCCCTCTCTCAATATATTCCTCTCTTATCCCTTAATTTGATTTTATTTTTTTAGATATCATCCATTCATATTCAACTCACTCTGTGCCCTCTGTCTATATATAGGTACATTATATATATATATATATATATATAATATATATATATATATATACACCTACATATATACATACGTAGACACACACATATGTATATATATATACATACACACCTATATATGCATATTCCTTTCAGCTACTATGATACTGAGGTCTCATGAATCATACACATCATCTTTCCATGTAGGAATGTGAACAAAACAGTTCAACTTTAGTAAGTCCCTTATGATTTCTCTTTCTTGTTTACCTTCTCATGCTTCTCTTGATTCTTGTGTTTGAAAGTCAAATTTTCTATTCAGCCCTGGTCTTTTCACTGAGAAAGCTCTATTTTATTGAAGATCCATATTTTGCCCTGGAGCATGATACTCAGTTTTGCTGGGTAGGTGATTCTTGCTTTTAATCCTAGCTCCATTGACCTCCGGAATATCATATTTCAAGCCCTTCGGTCCCTTAATGTGGAAGCTGCCAGATCCTGTGTTATCCTCATTGCGTTTCCATAATACTCAAATCGTTTCTTTCTGGCTGCTTGCAGTATTTTCTCCTTGATCTGGGAGCTCTGGAATTTGGCGACAATATTCCTAGGAGTTTTCTTTTTGGGATCTTTTTAAGGAGGCGATCTGTGGATTCTTTCAATTTCTATTTTACCCTCTGGCTCTAGAATATCAGGGCAATTCTCCTTGATAATTTCTTGAAAGATGGTATCTAGGCTCTTTTTTTTGATCATGTCTTTCAGATAGTCCAATAATTTTTATGTTATCTCTCCTGGATCTATTCTCTGGGTCAGTGGTTTTTCCGATGAGATATTTCACATTGTCTTCCCTCTTTTTCATTCCTTTGGTTCTGTTTTATGATATCTTGATTTCTCATAAAGTGACTAGCTTCCACTTGCTCCAATCTAATTTTTAAGGTAGTATTTTCTTCAGTGGTCTTTTGGACCTCCTTTTCCATTTGGGTAATTCTGCCTTTCAAGGCATTCTTCTTCTCATTGGCTTTTTGGAGCTCTTTTGCCATTTGAGTTAATCTTAGTTCTATAAAATAACTCTTTAGTAGTTTGATTGGTATTGCACTGAGTAGGTAAATTAATTTAGATAGTATGTAATTAGCATGGTCCAATCATAAGCAACTAACACCTGTTAAATTATTAGTTCTGTCTAGAGTGTATTTCAGTTGTATTCATATAATTCCCTTTGTGTTTCTTGGTAGCTGGGCTTCCAAATATTTTACAACTTCTGTGATTATTTATGTAGCTGATGGCCTGGGTAATAAATATCTGTGCAGCCCACATGCAACATAATGCATATGTGTCTATAGTTTTGATGAGATAGAGTGAAGGCCAGTTATCCCCCATAATACATAGGTACATATTTATGAGCAAATATATTGTTGTTGATATTGTCCAGTTGTTTTGCAGTCATGTATGACTCTTTGTGACCAAATTTGGAGTATTCTTAGCAAAGATACTGGAGTGGTTAGCCATTTTCTTCTCCAGTTCATTTTACAGATGAGGAAATTGAGGCAAACAGGGTTAAGTGACTTGTCTAGGGCAACACAGCCAGTAAGAGTCTGAGCCTGGATTTGAACTCAAGTCTTCCTGACTCCATGTCTGGTACTCTATCCATTGCACCACCTAGCTGCCCATAACAAACATATATATGCATATATGTATATATACACATATCTGTTGTTCAGTCATTCAATTGTGTCTGATTCTATGTGACCTCACGAACTTTGTCTATGGGGTTTTTTTTGGTAAGGACACTGGAGTGGTTTGCCATATCCTTCTACAGTGTGTCCCCATTTTACAGATGAGCAACTGATACAAATAGGGGTTAAGTGACTTGCCCAAAGTCACATAGCTAGTAAGTGTCTGAGAGTAGATTTGAACTCGGATCTTCTTGACTCCTCCAACTATCCTAAAACTGAGTTACAAATATTATGTTTCCATGTAGGAATGTAAGCAGTTCAACTTTAATAAGTCCCTTATGATTCCTCTTTCCTGTTTACCTTTTCTTGTTTCTCTTGAGTCTTATATTTGAAAGTCAAATTTTCTATTTAGCTCTGGTCTTTTCATCAAGGATACTTGAAAGTCCTCTATTTCATTAAACATCCATTTTTCCCCTGAAGAATTATACTCAGTTTTGCTGGATAGGTCATTCTTGGTTTTAATCCTAGCTCTTCTGACCTCTGGAATATCATATTCCAAGCCCTCTTATCCCTTAATGTAGCAGCTGATAAATCTTGAGTTATCCTGATTGTATTTACACAATCTTGAATACCTAAATTGTTTCTTTCTGGTTGCTTGCAATATTTTCTCCTTGACCTGGAAGCTCTGGAATTTGGCTACAATAATTCTAGTTTTCCTTTTGGGATCCTCTTCAGGAGGTGATTGGTGGATTCTTTCAATTTCTATTTTACCTTCTGGTTCTAGAATATCAGGACAGTTTTCCTTGATTATTTCCTGAAAGATGATGTCTGCTCTTTTTTTGCTCATGGCTTTCAGGTAGTACAATAATTTTTAAATGATCTCTCTTGGATCTGTTTTCCAGATCATTCTTTTTCCAATGAGATATTTAACATTGTCTTCTATTTTTTCATTCTTTTGGTTCTGTTTTATAATTTCTTGATTTCTCATAGAGTCATTAGCTTCCATTTACTCCATTCTAATTTTTAAGGAATTGTTTTCTTCAGTGAGCTTTTGGACCTCCTTTTTCATTTGTCCAATCCTGCTTTTTAAGGCATTCTTCTCCTCATTGGATTTTTGGACATCTTTTGCCATTTGGATTAGTCTATTTTTTAAGGTGTTATTTTCTTCAGTATTGGGTCTTCTTTAGCAAGCTGTTGATTCATTTTTCATAATTTTCTTGCATCATTCTTATTTCTTTTCCCAGTTTTTCCTCTGCTTCTCTTACTTGATTTTCAAAGTTCTTTTTGAGCTCCTCCATGGCCTGTGACCAATAAATATATTTCTTGGAATCTTTGGATTTAGAAGTTTTGACTTTGAAGTCTTCTTCTGGTTGTATGTTTTGATCTTCTTTGCTACCAAAATAAGAATCTATAGTCTGATTTCTTCCCTCTGTTTGCTCATTTTCCCAGCCAAATACTTGACTTTTTAACTCCTTAGTGTAGTATTCTGCTTCCAGTGTGGAAGATGTACTGTCCCAAGCTTCAGGGGTTTTGCTGAACTGTTTTCAGAGATACTTCTATGGGCATGTAAGTTTTCAGTTCTTCCAAGGTGGTATGAACAAAGGGGAGGTGTTTACTCCATTCCTGGCCTGTGCTGTGGTCTGGGAGTGACCACAAGCACTCTTTTCTGCCTTGGAACTGTGAGGAGGATTCCCTCTCCACCAAGGCCACAAGCTCTGTCACACCAGCACTCCTCCTCACCCCAGGACTGCCACCCAGGACTGCAACCCAGATCCAAGCAGCACAAAGCAAGAGAATCCTGCCTCAGCACCGGCAAAGAGATCCCTGCAATCTCCCTCTGATCAGCCATCGATCTCCCTACCATCTGTGGGCTGAGAGCTTTGGAAGCAGCCAATACTGCTGCTGCTACTGCCTCCACCTCTGCCTCCCCAGGGTTAGAGCCAGACTGTGTTCCTCTCTCATCCAGGTCCAGACAGATCTTTTCCGCTGACCTTCTAAGTTGTCTTTGGCACTTGTGGGTTGTGAAGTATGGAAACTACCTCAGCTGCTGGTGATTCAGTTCCCTGAGGCCTGCTCCAGCCCCATCTGTCCCAGCATGGCCCACATTGGACTGCATTCCTCTCTCAGCCTGGTGCAATAGACTTTTCCTATGAACCTTCCAGGTTGTCTTGAGCTAGAAATTTGTTTCACTTGTCATTTTGTGGGTTCTAGAATTTGTTTAGTCATTTTTACAGGTATTTGGAGGGGTATGGGGGAGAGCTCAATCAAGTCCCTGCTTTTACTATGCCATCTTGGCTCTGCCACCCAAATTAATTATTCTTTGAATGATTTTTAAAATTCACTTTCATATCTATCTGGTCCTGGCTATTTGTCTTTGTCCATTTCTTTCCTTTTTCTGAGGCTAGATCATTTTAATTATTTATTTCTTGTTGCATTAATTGGTTATTTCATGCTTTTTATAAATATTCCTCAATTTTGTTTATTTCTCCTTTGATTCTGAGAATTTCTCTTTTGCATTATATTTTTATTTGTTGCTTTTTCTATTTTTGCCCTTGTATTAGTCTCTATAATCAAGCATCCACTCATTATGGAATCATTTTTTTCTTTAAACTGGACAGAAAAAGAAATAAATGTAGCATATACTTTCTGTACAGTCTCACTGTCACCGTAATGCATCTAGGTTTTGCAGACTTTTTGATTCCAGGCCACATGTCCTTTAGATCCTGTACAGATCCAAAAATTGTTCCTGTAAGATGGCCTATCAATCTACTCCATTTTTATAACTCAGGTGTCTGATAATGTTAAGTGTATTTGATGCTAGGCTAATCAAAACATCCTGTAATTTTCTCCTGGAAGGTAAAGCTCCAGGCCTGAGAAGATCCCTAATTTGGGCCTATAATATTTTTTCTGACATAGAAGATCTAGCCTCAGCCTTACCTTCAGGAGCAGTGTATTTTTTTATTCTCTCAGGTTCTCTGTTGACACGTCTCACTTGTTCAGGAGAGCTTCTGCTTTTGAAAGAAGCTTCTCTTTCTTAGAGAAGGATCAATTCTCAGGTACTATCTCCTAATAATTCTGCATTGGGATTTTTTAAATGATAGAATGGACACACAAACATAAAATAAATATCAGGAGTATAATCTATTAGGGAAAGGTAGGGATAATAATAATGATCTCAGACAAAGTTATAGCTGAAATACATTTCATCAAAACAGAAAAATAGGGAAACTATACTATATGTCAGCCATATAAATCAATATTGTTTTAGACTATTTAAAATAATCTGACAGCATAAGGTTGGAATATTGCTGTGGTATAGGAAATGATGAATTTAATGGACTTAGAAAAATATGGAAAGACCTGGATTTGTGAAGGAAGATATTATCCCCCCCATCCCCCAGAGAAACAGAGGACAAACAAATATAGTATGGTCTTACATATGTGCATATGAGCATATATATGAGTATGATAATAGGTGTCTAAGTATATGTATGTGTATGTAAGTGTATGTATGTGTATATGTATGTATATGTTTGTACATATATACATATGTATGCATACATATATACATACATACATGTATACATACGTAATGTATGCATACACACACGCAAATATATCTATGCTTAATTGCAGCCTTCTTGGGGATTTACCAAAAGTAAAAAGTGCACAGCAGAGAACAAAAGAAGACTTACAAGGAAGCAAAGATGGATAGCTTTAAACAATGTGTAGTATTTATTATATAGGCTTTCTTGAAATGGAAATTTATTGCTGTATATTTTGAATGCCTTCTTATGTTCAGGAAAATGCTTTCTTTTCTTATTTTGTATTTAAGTTTTAGTATTTAAATTTAAAATAAATTAATCTAAAAAAGTAAAATGATAAAATAAATCATGTAATTCACAGAGAACTTTCTGAGTAGAATCCCCTGGCTTGACGTTACTTTCTAATTATCCAAGTCTCTTATCTTTCTTTTGATTGTTTTCATGTCTTTAATCTTATATTCTACGTCTCTTCCTAATACCAGGAGTCTTCTATGAGTTTCAAAGCCTATAATAGGATAATACAGTTGAACCAATTTAGTACCCATATTTTCTCTTTTTTAGATAATATTTCCCCGGTTACACAGAAAGACAATTTAAACAATTTTTATAAATTCTGAGTTCCAAATTCTCTCCCTCCTTCTCCCCTTCACCCTCCAAGACAGTAAGCACTTTAATATAGGTTATACATGTATCATCATACAAAACATATTTTTGTATTAGTCATGTTGTAAAAGAAGACACAGACCAAAAACATCAACATACACAGAATAAAGAAAGTAAAACATAGTATGCTAGATTTGCATTCAGACTCCATCAGTTTTTTCTCTGAAGGTGATTAGCATTTTTTATCATGAGTGCTTTGGAACTGTCTCAGATCTTTGTATTGTTGAGAATAGTTAAGTCATCCACAGATGATCTTCGTACAATATTGCTGTTACTACAGTGCTCTCCTGGTTCTGCTCATTCACTTTATATCAGTTTGTGTAAGTCCAGGATTTTCTGAAATCATCCTGCTTGTCATTTCTGGTAGCACAATAGTATTCTGTTACAATCATATACCATGATTTGTTCAGCCATTCCCCAACTGATGGGTATCCCCTCAATTTGCAATTCTTTCAAACACAAAAAAGAGCTGCTATAAATATTTTTGTACATATGGGTCCTTTCCCTTTTTTTAGTACTCAACGTTTCAAGAGTTAGTTCCACTATAATATATTCATTAAGTTTTAGTGTATAAGCATGCAACATGTAAAGCTATGCAGCAACAAGCAGCAAAACAAAGCAAAGTTATATGAAATTTTTACTAATATATAAACAATAATGCAAATAGGCAATCTCGTGACAGCACAACAATCACTGTGTGTGTAGATATATATATATGTATATATAAAATATATATACCAACTAGTAAATAATTATGCAAAACAAACTCATTAAATCTAAGTCAATTGTCCATGCTCATAATCTCATCAAACATAATGTATCGGTAGTAGTATTAACACAAATGTTTTATGTTTATATTTGCTCCATGACAGCATTAGATTGATTATAGGAGAGAGATTATCCTAAGGAGACTAAGACAACCAAAGAAATTAGAAAGAAAAATAACTTTCCCTAGATGAGATCTATGAAAGTGATGGTGGTAAACTATGATCCTTTAAAAAAATGTACATCTAAACTATGAAAGGGAAAAAAGTGGAAAATTTCACCTAAAAGAAAACAATGAGCAAGATGGACTGATGTTTTGTTCAGCTAGAGAAAAAGAGAAGGAAAAAATAAAGAAAATTTCAGAGTAAGTGTATAGAGGACTCAAAATGGTTTCAGTAAAATCTAGACTCTCAACTATAAGGGAGAAAATCCTCCCAAAAAATTAATTCTGAGAACAATCTCCCATGTAGAAAGAAAATATAGACCTCTGATGTGTATAAAGGACTTCCTTCTTCATTCCTAAATCTCATCATCCTTAATAGCAACCTAAAGATTTTCAGGGAGAAGGAAGGGTTTCTAGGGCCATGAGCATACTGATGTTACCCCACTCCATCCCCTCCCTCCTCATGATTAAGCAAGATACGTTCTCCATATGCTTTTCTTCCCAGGCGTCCTGCTTCAATACCAAGGTCGATACCCTGGGTCATTCGAACTCTAGGTAAAAATTCTACTCAACTATCATAGTTATTGCCATGTCTCATATTCCCATGACAACATCTGGTAGAATGAAGAGCAGGGGATACATATTTATGATTATATCTAAGGCAATTGTTCCTTTGTTCCTGTACACTATCAATTTGCTTTTTTCCAAATCACAGCCTCACCTGTATTCGTCTCATGTGCATGGGGGGTGGGGGTGGGGACACTCAGCTAAGACCAAATCTCAAACCATTTTTCAAATAGCTTAGGTTCAGCCAAAACCCTAAATACCTTTTGACCCCAGATTTTTTACCCAACATTTCTGAGACCCATGAGTGCTCAAGAGGAAATTGGATCCAGATGGTCCTTATTCATTTATATTAAACTCATCACAACATGATTCTATAACAGCTTTTGATGGCTATGAAGCCCTCTGAGCCTCTTCCTCAAACCCAAACAGCACCATTTTGCTAGTGCTAAGTGAATACAAGCACCAAGAACTAAGTTTGGGTCCAAAATTGGAATTTAAAATGTTTGGAGGAGTGAGGATAGGGTTTGAAATTTGGCAAAACACATTCTTGCCTTTCTCATGAAAAGTCCTTAGGACAGGGATAGGATTTTTGTAGGTACTTGAAATGAATTATATAATGTAACTCATTTAATCCACAAAATGATAATGAAATAAGATCTTTTTATTTATGATTTATTTCTTCATATTCTTTGTCTATTCTTGATAAAGTGAAGAGGGTTAAAAGGTGGGGATGTTTAGAAAGAGAAAGAAGGAAGCTTAGAATTGTTGGAAGTCAAGAACAAAATGCCATACTTAATGCATACATGCACATACATACAAATACATGTACATACACAAACAACATTCAAACATTTTGACAGCTTTTTAGTATCATGACTCCCTAAAAAACAGCAAAGAATAGAAACAGGACAGGCCCCTTAGAAAACAGAAAGCATAAATTTCTTCATACCCCCAAGCCTTAACTTTTAACTGTACTCACCCCTCTTTCTATCATAAAGGAAAAGTTCAACTTATTTGACTCAGAAGGATAACTCTTGCTTTTCTGAATCAACTAAAATGCTTGAAAATTAACAATACAAAGGAAACGTTTTCTGCATCTAATAGTTCTTCTCCAATGCTTCTTTTTGTCATGGAGGTCACTTTGGGTTCTCATTCATTGGCTGAATGGAGTTACAAGCTCTGGCAGATCCCACCAGAATGGAAAGTTTTTTGACCCTGAACCTGTTAATACTATCTGTCCTACCAGTCAATAATTATAAAGAGACTTCACCATGTTGGCCACCAGGTGGTTTTTGGTTTTTTATTGGTTTTGAGGTTTTTTGGTCACACCAGATAAAGAATTCTCCATATTAAGGCATGAAAGAATTATGATATATTTGTGCTACTAACAACTGCACCAATGAGATCACAAATCCTTAAAGCACTGAAGTAGAAGTTCAACAAATGTTCACATCAGGACATTTAATGAAATAAAATGAGAATGTAAATATCAAAATTATCTGTTTCTTTGCATTTATCAGATGAGTCAAATTGCCAAAAGGGGAAAAGAACTATAAGATCATAGTTTTAGTGCTGGAAGGAACTTTAGAGGTTATTCATTCCAACCTCCTTATTTTTAGATGAGGAAACTGAGGCTTAGGCAGGCAAAGAGATACACTTGAGGTCACTCAGATAGTGTCAGGGACAATACATGAACCTAGATCTTCTGTCATCAGAGTCTGGTAGAAAAAGGAAAAGGATAGGGAATTATGACAACTTTTTGATTTCATTGAAAAATGTTATGATTAGAATGTTAGTGTATCACCCTTGTTTTAATTCTAGGGACAATATGATGGTCCTTAAAGTCCACCCCCCCCCCATTCAGTTATCAGGAAGTTATTTTAGATGAAACATTTTTAATTCAGTCATATTAACTCTGAGCCCCCAGTTAGGAAAAATCCTAACACCTAGACAGAGTTGACCTCTCTGCCTAACCTTACATTCATACTGATCTGTAGTAGTTAATTCTCGGCCTCTTTGTGTGAAGTAAAATTCAGTTTACTGGAAACATTGGGTAAAAAGAAAATCACAGGCTTATTTTATTGTATCTGTGGATAGAAAAACATCAGGAATGGAAGTTCGGAAAAGAGCTGCCCTTTTCTTGGTTCTTCCTTAGTCCTGGGTCCTCCTCTGTAAGATTCTTGTAGAACCAACATGGCTTCTCTGCCACAGCCCAGTCCTCCCTTTGTACCATGGTTGCTCCAGTCTTTCAAACAGACTCCAAAAAGATCTTCTTCCTTGGTTTTGAGATAGTGTCTTCCTTTTATACAATTAATTAGGGCATAACCCAGTCTCTCACACCTTGGCTTATATTGATTTAAGGAGGTGTACAGACCATGTTCGTTGTTTGACTGATTGTTTGACTCAATCAAAAAGTTTTTGCACTTAATCAAAGCACCAGAGCCAAATGGGGGTGATTTTGACTCCATCTTTACACCAGGATAGAATTTTAAGTAGTTAGTAAAACTTATAACTATAATACTTGGCAAAATATTTTTTCCTGTTTTTTTAACCCCATCATTTTATTGGTTTCTTTCAGTCACTTTTACTAGAACACCAAATCTTTCAAAATCCATCCTCCTCTGATTTATATGAATAGCTTGTTAGTATTCAAAGAGCCCTATTTTGCATATTATACAGTCAAATTACCCCAATAGCATTTTTTTAAAAAAATACTTCAAATGTTCTTTTTCATACTTAGCTACCCTGACTCATGTATAGATTTAATGAGATCCTTCGGGAGAAGAGGTAAAGAAATCATTATATGCACACATATCTATATCTATATCTATATCTATATCTATATCTATATCTATATCTATATCTATATCTATATCTATATATCTACACACACACACACACACACACACACATATATATATATATATATATACACACACTTGTATACGTGTGTGTGTATGTGTGTGTGTACATCTTTTCATCCAGAAGTTGTATTTATTTATGGAGAATGGAAAAGAAAACACATGAAATATGCTAGACTATGACATAGTATAGGAGTAAGAACAATAAACTAAACCTTTGTCTGAAATGAAGGAAATGATGATGTCATTCTGAAAAGTTAAAGACTGAAGGGATTAAAAGATTTGAAGGGGAATTTGGAAAAAAGAAAACCTCTGGTGCTTCATGCAATGGGAGTCTGCTTGGCTACCTTATCATTTCGACAGAAGCCATCTCATGTCTTTCCCCCACCATTTATTGAAGCTGTACTCTAGTCATAACTCTACTGGCTGGCTTCTGACTATGTTTCTATCTTCATTTTCAGTCTGGTTTTGAGATCTTCTAAAGCAACACTTTCACATTGATTCAATTTTTTAATGAGTTTTGGCTCAAAAGACACTTTAACTATGGAAGTGCTTAGAACAAATGGCCCATTTGGCAACATTGCAGCTAAAATGTAGAAAGTTACAGTGGCAAGGGGAGGATATAGGCATTTTGAAATTCTTTCATTCTGCATGTTGTCTTCCCCCCATTTGACTGCGGTTTCTTTGAGAATAGCAACAAGTTTTTTGTCTTTCTTTATATCCCCAGCAATTAGCACAGTGTATGATACATAGTGGGCATTTAAAATGCTTGTGTACTGACTTGCAGCAAAAGAAGTAGCAGCCACTATCTTGGATTGCCCAAGAACCACATACAAAAAAGTAATTATAAAGTTATGCGATGGGTTTAGAAAACATGCAATTCTCTGAACCCCTAAAAATTATACCCAGATTTAGTTGGGACAGCATTTTCTTAATTCAATTAAATAGCAAGTATTTCTTGCCTACTGGGTGTGGGGAACCCATCCAGCTTGTATAAAGTACAATACACAATATATACAAAATAATTTCTGGGGAAAGGGCATTAGCTCCTGATGGGATAAGGCTTCTTCCTGCAAGTGGTCCTTTAGTTGAATTTTGAAGGAAGCTAGCACTCAAAGGTGAGGAGGGAGTGAAGTCCAGGCATGGGGGATGGCCTTTCAAAGCCATGCAAATAAGAGATGGGCTGTCACATATGATGAATAGCAAATAGATCTATTTGGCTGAAATGTAGAGTTTATGAAGGGGAATAATATAGAGTAAGCCCCAAAAAGAAGGGAGAGATGAGATTATAAAGGGCTTTAAATGTCAAACAGAGGAATTTGTATTTAATCCTAAATACGAGAAAGTGTCAGTAAAATTTATTGAATAAAGGAATGATATCAGAAATGTGCTTTAGAATTGTCATTTTGACAATTGTGTGGAAGATGATTTGGAAAAGGGAGAAACTATCTGCAGATAGAAAAATTAGGAAAATATTGTAACAGTACAGGTAAGAGGTGATAAAGGCCTGAAGAGTGTAGTGTCCATGTGAATGGAAAAGGGATATATGTGAAATATGGCAGGTAAGAGAGAAGGAATAGTCAAGAATGACTTTGAGGTGACTGTAAGGTGACTATAAGGATGGTGATTTTATGGACAGAAATAGAGAAATCAGGAAAAAGGAAAGATTTAGAGGGGACATGATAAAGATAATGAGTTCTGATTTTGGACAAGTTAAGTTTGAGATGTCTAAGCGACATACAGTTGGAGATGTCTAATAGGTAGTTTATGATGCTGGACTGGAATTCTGGAGAGAGAATATATATATGTATTGTGGACATAAATGTATATACACAAATACACATAAGTATTGAACATGTAGGTACAAATACACATTGCACAATGCACTGTGCACATGTATGTATATGTGTATATATATATATATACCAATATATACATATACCTATATAAACATGTGTATGTACCTAAGTATATGTAAACATTCACATTTACCTATGCACACATATATATTTCAGATCTATATCTGTATATACATATATATATAAACATTTGCACATGTCTCCATCTATACATACATACAGACAAGCACATATACAGACATATAAATCTGGAAATCATCAGAATAGAAATGATAATTGAACTCCTGTGAGCTGATTAGATCATCAAGGGAGACTAAAAAGAGGGAGGTAGAAGAGAAAAAGGTCCACAGTAGAGCCCTGGGGTTCAAACAAGGGTTGAGTCATAGATGATCTATCAAAGGAGGCTGAGATGGTAGCCAGTTAGATAGAAGGAGAACCAGGAGAGAACTGTACCTTGAAAACACAGGGAAGAAAGGAGACTTAGGAGCAAAGAGTGATTAATGATGTCAAATGCTTTAGAAAGGTCAAGAAGAAGAATACCTGACAAAAAGGCCAGCAGACTTGCAATTATAAGATCAATGAAAGCAACTTCTCAGAGATGACAAGGGATGGAAAATCAATGTTGGGAGGGGCTACAGAAAGACCTGGACACTAACAATTAGTGGAGTTATGGATTGGGCCAACCATCCTGAAAAGATATTTGGAATTATCTTTTTATTTTAATTGCCTAGAGTTTCTATACCCCTTTGAGATTCCACTGGGTCCTTCTGTCCCAAATCAGAAACAAAGAGAAAGATCCCTTGTATATCCACCATCTCAGAAAACCCAGAGCACAATCAGAAGGCATTAGTGTGACATTAAATCACCTGTAGAGAAGTGTTTTCTTTGGTCCCCTTATGAAGTGTGAGTACCTTTCTCCAATGGAATTAAAGGGACAAACTCATTGGTTGAGAAAAACAAATTTACCAAGCTCCTATGGACATTATATAGCTGAGCTCTGAGGAGTTGTAAACATTGAAAGCAAATCGCTGATAATAAAGGAAATTCTTGCAAGAAGGGAGGAGGAAATTTCTTCCCTCACTCCCTATTAGCCTTGTAGGTGTGAAGGGAGAGCTGCTCAACCAGTAGGAGACCCTGCACCCAGCAAAGAGCACAGATAAATACAGAGAGTCAGAGACAGAGACAAAGACAGAGACAGTCGCCCAAGGGAGGAAACAGTTTCAAAGAGCTTGACCACTGGCAGCAGAGAAGGGAATTAGATTATGGGATGAGCAGACAGCTGAGTAACCCAGCCAGCATAGATTTTGTGTCCAGGGGGAGGCTCCATGAGAATTTGGTATTTTCAGCTAATGAAAATCCACCTCCT
This sequence comes from Trichosurus vulpecula, assembly GCF_011100635.1. Lineage (NCBI taxonomy): Eukaryota > Metazoa > Chordata > Mammalia > Diprotodontia > Phalangeridae > Trichosurus > Trichosurus vulpecula. The sequence goes on along the minus strand of NC_050580.1, from coordinate 216,610,853 downwards.
CTTCCCTCACACTGCAGCCTCTAACAGGAAGAAAAACAAAACCATTATAACAAATATGTCAGGCATCAGCTAGGTGATGCAATGAATAGAATGCTAAACTCAGAGTCAGGAGGAACTGAGTTCAAATTCAGCCTCAGACACTAGCTATGTAACCCTGGGAAAATCATATAACCTCTTGCCCAGTTTCCTCAACTGTAAAGTGGGGATAATAATAGTACCTACCTCATAGGATTGTTGTGAGAATCAACTGAGATAATATGTGTAAAAACAGTTAGCACAGTACCTGGTACATTGTGGGCACTCAATAAATGCTTGTTCCCTTCTTTTTCACAAGTCAAAATACAAATTACAAAATAAATTGCTGCATTTACCACATCAAAAAAATTGTGTCAGTTTGCACACTGAGATCATTGCTTCTCTGTCAGGTAGTGGTTATGACTTTGAAAAATTTATAAGGACAGAAAACAAAAACAGACTTGTCAAACTTTTACCATGCAGACATATTAAAATGCCAGCAGCTCTGCTTCAAAGAAGACTATTAGCTTTTAACATGCAAGCAAAAAAAGGATTAGAATAAAACATAAACCATCCTTAATGAAAATGTTTCTTCTCAGGAAATGAATGTTCCAGAATGGGAGTTGCATTTGCATTTCTGGTACAAAATAAGTAATAGTTATGCAAAAAAATATTCACAGCAACAAAAATACTACCTGCTTGATCCATCCCTTAGACTTCTTTCTCCTGTTAGAAATGTATACCTAAGCAGCACCTTGACCTGTGAAGCACGTAACAGCTATCAAAAAAGGCACTGGTTAATGAAAAGAAAGGCCACCTGGGATAGTAATGGGTTCAGTTCTGAGGAGCATCTTTCCTAGGAAGGAAACAGATAAGTTGTAGGGCACCCAGAGGAGATCAGCCTCAATAAAATGCCATAGGTGGAGTGGTTGAAAGAACTAAGGTTATTTGCCAAGAAAAGAGAAATATTGAGGAAGATATGATTGCTGTCTTCAAGTATTTGAAGGGATATCATGTGGCAGAGGGACTAGATTTTTTTTTTGCTTAACTTCAGAGGACAGAACTATTAACAATGGGTGAAATGTTAATAATTTATATTTGTATAGCACTTTATAGAATCATAGAGCTGGAAAGGACCTCAGAAGACTTCTAACCCAACCCTTGCATTTTGCCAAAACATAAATTGATCCCCAGGAAGATAAATGACTTACCAAAGGTAATACAGGTAGTATCAAAGGAAGGATTTGAACCCAGGTTCTCTGATGCAAGAGCCAGTGGATTAGTGAAATAAATGTATAGATTACATGTGTTACAGAGAAGACAGATGAACTCCTGGTACTTCAGGGCCTAGAAGTCCTTTCCCTCTTCACAGAATCTTCATGGACCCTCTGCTCCTTCCATAGTCTCCCTTCTCTGCTGCCAGTGGTCAAGCTCTTTGAAACTGTTTCCTCCCTTGGGTAACTGTCTTTGTTTTTGTCTCTGTCTCTGTATTTATCTCTGCTCTCTGCTGGGTACAATGTCTCCTACTGGTTGAGCAGCTCTCCCTTCACATCTACATGGCTAATGGGGAATGAGGGAAGAAATGTCCTCCTCTCTTCCAGCAAGAATCTCCTTTATCATCAGCTCCTTGCTTTCAATGTTTACAACTCCTCAGAGCTTAGCTATATAATGTCCATAGGAGCTTGGTAAATTTGTTTTTCTCAACCAATGAGTTTGTCCCTTTAATTCCATTGGAGAAAGGTACTCACACTTCATAAGGGGACCAAAGAAAACACTTCTCTACAGGTGATTTAATGTCACACTAATGCCTTCTGATTGTGCTCTGGGTTTTCTGAGATGGTGGATATACAAGGGATCTTTCTCTTTGTTTCTGATTTGGGACAGAAGGACCCAGTGGAATCTCAAAGGGGTATAGAAATTCTAGGCAATTAAAATAAAAAGATAGTTCTAAATATCTTTTCAGGATGGTTGGCCCAATCCATAACTCCACTAATTGTTAGTGTCCAGGTCTTTCTGTAGCCCCTCCCAACATTGATTTTCCATCCCTTGTCATCTCTGAGAAGTTGCTTTCATTGATCTTATAATTGCAAGTCTGCTGGCCTTTTTGTCAGGTATTCTTCTTCTTGACCTTTCTAAAGCATTTGACATCGTTAATCACTCTTTGCTCCTAAGTCTCCTTTCTTCCCTGTGTTTTCAAGGTACAGTCTCTCCTGGTTCTCCTTCTATCTAACTGGCTACCATCTCAGCCTCCTTTGATAGATCATCTATGACTCAACCCTTGTTTGAACCCCATCTATCTTGACTCTATCTTGGACCTTCTTCTAGTCTAGCTTTATAATCTCCTTTGATGATCTCATCAGCTCACAAGGGTTCAATTATCATCTCTATGCTGATGATTTCCATATTTGTATGTATGTATATGTGCTTGTATGTATGTATAGATAGACATGTATGCAAATATGAATCTATATGTATAGAGACATACAGATATAGATCTCTGATATATATATATATATACATGCACACATGGGTAAATATGTGTATGTATATATCTGGATATGTGAATGTGTTCCTATATATACATATTTACATGTGTACGTATGTATACATATGGCATGTATTACATTTATATGTTCAATATATATAGGTATATGTGTATATATATATATATATTTATGTACCCAATATATACATCCATTTTCTCTCCAGAATTTCAGTCCAGCATTACCCCCTGCTAAGATTATAGTATTTTTTCCAAAAATCAGTCTCAGAGTGATTATTTGTTCTCCAGCTGCCCAGACTGACCATCATGAGATTACTCCTACTTCCCTATATCAATAACTATTGATTATGCCTGAATTTTATTTAATAAAAAGATTTCCATTATAGTTCTTCCCCTATACAATGGTGACTTTGAGAACACTGGACATCTAAGTTCCTACAAAGACCAATCATGGACATAGAAAAGATTCTCAATGAGGTTAGCCCAGGAGCTCAGGAATGTGTGTATTTATGTCAGCAATCATTAAATAAGGGCTTACTATGTTTGTGGCATTGTGCTAAGCACTGAGTATACAAAAAAAATGGCGCAAAAATATGTCCTCTGTCCTAGAGTAATTTATATGTTAATGAGAGAGACAATATGAAAAAAATATACATAGAAGATATATACATTGCAAATAGAAGGTCATCTTAGAGGGAAGACCAATTATTCTCTTTAGTCTTCAAGTACTCTTGAAGAGAGGATGTCTTGCTAGGAATGTACTGGTAAATGTTTAACAACCAGCTCTCTGAGGGCAGGGGGAATGTGTACACAACATACTTTTGGGCTTAATCAGAATTATTGATATTTTCCCTTTTACTTTCTTAAGTCTAGACCATCAACAAAGCGATAATTCAAACTCTGATTTATGGCATTTGCCGATTTCTAAAGTACAAATGCTCACACTAAAAATTTAACAATCTGCTCTCTGTAAGCTGCCTCAGCTTATGGGTCTTACTGATAGCATGTAACAACAGAAGTGGCACTTTTATGCTATAGAACCAAGAGCAATTCAGTCTGCAACTCTCTGGCTTCTGAAAATTCGGGTGTTCCTCAGTCACACTTGTATTAATGTGAAGAATGCCAGTGGAGTAACAAAAGCTCTGCCGGCCTAGAGGAGCATGCTCTTCATCTGGAAGTATCTGAGAGAACCTCGTTAATTTTTGGTCAATCAGGCACTTGTTAATCATCTGAAATCTAGCCCTCTATAACTCATCTCCTCCCATAACTCATAGTCTGTATTGCACTGGATTAGACTTGCGAGTTGGATTTTGTTTTCACCTCTTAGTAGCATGGAGATGATGTTTCCCATGTAATTATTCACTTAGAAGGCATTTGTTGCTAAATGTTGGTGAATGGGCAGGAGAGTGATTACTTCTCTGTTCTTTAGAACTAGCTCCACAAATCTAAAACAAATACTTTAGATGTGGTCTAGCCAAAGCAGATACATCAATACTATTACTTTCCTAGTCCTACCTACTATGTCACTTTTACTATAACAGATTACATGAGCTTTTTTGGCAACCATAACAAATTGGCATCTAGGTAGTGCAGTGAGTAGAGTGCTGGTCCTAGATTTAAGAAGACCTGAGTTTACATCCAGCCTTAGATGTGTATGACCATGGGCAAGTCAGTCACCCTCTGTCTATCTCCATTTCCTCATCTGTGAAAAAGGATAATAATAGTACCACCTCCCAGAGTTATGAAGATAAAATGAGGTAATATTTGCAAAGCACTCTACAAACCTTAGAGTACTACATCTTCCTCCTCCTCCTCTTCATTATTATTATTATGAGTGCTTCACAACATAGACATGCTTTCCTCACAACAATCTCATGAGACTCACTTCAGTTTTTAGGAGTGTTCTTCTCTTCTCCTGAATTGTGCATCGAGTTCAGTGGGACTCAAGTACAGTTTGGGGTATTCAGCATCTTTACAGTGACTACAAGCATCTCTTTCACTCACTCTTACACTCTGTCTTATAGCAAACTCCCAATGTCATTCATTTTGGGCAGAAAGAACACATTACTTCCATAGGTTAACAGGAACTACACAGTGTCTTCTCAAGAGCTTATAAGACTAAATTCAGGTTCTGAAGCTCTCTGAGCACCCAGTCTCACATGCTTTCCTCTTATTCCTCCCCCTTTTGTATTATCTCATACTTGGTGAAGCAGACAGATAGGAAAACATAGATTAGACAAAAAAAAAACTTGTTCCATTCCTACTGAGGGCTTGGTGACTACATCCATGGCTTTGTGCAAATATTTCTGTTCTGCAGTGCCATTTCCTCTTGGTGAGGATCATAGAATCCTGAAAGTTCCTATGAAGGAAAACAAATTTGGGATACCAAGTGTGTACAAAATCTGGGCACTGGCCTTGAGAATTGGTTGCCTTACTCTTTCTACCTACTACCTTGAGTTTTGCACTTCTTATTCCCCTTATGGAGAACTGAAGCAATCAGCAGCATCTTGTGGTAGCTAGATATGACCAATTAGGCCAGTGGCACCTGACTTTGAGTGGTGGGCTTTCAGGTTACAACACAGGGGAATTGTGGTAATCTTTGGCTGGCTTTGAGATTGAAATTGCTTGGCTTTCGTGCAGTGACTACAGTGGCCAGTTGTGCAGTGTCTGTTGTGCAGAGACTCAGGTGGCCTGTGGCCTCTGGAATTTGAACTGCCCAGCTTCCATGAGGTAGGTACTGTCAGGGCAGCAGCTATAGAAACTATTTCTTCTGTGTAACTCAAACAGGAGTAACAGGGACCAACCTGTTGAGACAACACATATTCTAGAGCAAAAGCAGGAGACTTGAGGAGAGAAGGTCTCTTTTGTGCCTGAGAGAATGTTAGCAATTGATAATTTTGGCAGCAGCATGTGTGTGAATAGAACTTGAGTTTCTCTTACTACATTTCTTCTGATTTCCCCTGTTTATAGTTGATGACCTTGAGCCATCATTCAATAATCATCATGAAATGAAATGAATAATAGCCAGAAAAGAAATGTAGACAGTGAATTTTTTAGTTGAATTTCATATACACATATATGTATATACATTATACATATACACATATGTATACTCATACTGGTAATTTTTTAAATAAAAAATAAAATCTCTATTATAACACAAAAGGAAGGAAAGTAGTGGAGTAATACTTTTAGTTACATTAATTTTTTAAAATGGGAAAAAGTATCATATCTAAATATAGTACTTTTGCAGTATTGACTAATAACATAAAACCAAAATAGCTGTAAAAGTACAATTTAGTCAACTACTATGTCATTATTACTGATGTAATATTTTATTTTCTTGATCCATTATTTAGTTTTTAAAAAAACAACTAAATGAGTAATAACATTCCCTTTTAAAAACATTCAAATTCAGGAAAATATTTCAAGTCAGAACTAAAAATTGCACTTATTAAATAAAAATAGCACACCTTGCAGTTCCTATTGTTTCGCTGTTTTAATTTTCAAACAAAAAAAACCAACTCCACATACTCATATAAAATAACTAAATTAAAGTTACTCAAGTTCCATTTCTTTGTCTTTACAATCACTATGGTATCAATGTTTATTTTTAGTCATCTATTTAAACATAAGAATATGTAGCACCATAGTTGTTGGAGACATGTATTATCCTGTAAGAGAGCTAGAATGATGCCCAAAGTTACAAAATCACTCTTAAACAAAGGAACATAGCTGAGTTCACATGTGCTGTGCATCAGGGACAACTGTATTACTGGGAGTTTCCTGAAATAACTTCCAAGTAGAACACATGGTGATTGAAGGATAAGTAATAAAAATTAGTTAATTTGAAGTTTATATATGTATTATTAAAACCTAATAGTGACTATAGCACTTGTCTAGAACTTGGATCAATAAAAGAGGAGCATTTATTCACTTCTGTTTCTGAGTCATTGCATTGTTGTGGCAGAGGGGCTTGCATAGCAGAATGATACCTGTTTGAATCCAAAGCGAGCCATTCAACATCATTGCAATACAAATCTATGCTTCAACCACTGATGCTGAAGAGGCCAAAGTATATCAGTTCTTTGAAGACCTATAACATCTAGAAATAATGCCCCCCTCAAAGATGTCACATTCATCATAGGGGATTGGAATGCTAAAGTAAGAAATAAAAAGATATTTGGAATAACAGACAAGTTTGGCCCTAGAGTACAAAATGAAGCAGGGCAGAGACTGATAGAGTTTTGTCAAGATAACTTGTTGGTTATAACAAGCACTCTTTTTCAACAACCCAAAAGACTACTCTACCCATGGACATCACTAAATGGTTCATATAAAAATCTGATGAATTGTATACTTTGTAGCCAAAGGTGGAGAAGCAAAGGATTTAGGATTACAACCAAGAATCATCTACCCACCAATACTGAATGTAATCACATCAGGGGTAAAATAGATATTTAATGAATTAGAGGATTTTCAAGTATTTCTGTTGAAAAGACCAGAGCTGAACAGAAATTTAGACTTTTCAAATACAAGACTCAAGAGAAACCTAAAAAGGTAAATGGGAAAGAGAAATCATAAGGGATTCAAAAAGATTAAGCTGTTTATCTTTCTACATGAGAAGATGATACTTGTAAGCATGAAGAACTTTCTCATTATTAGGACAGTTAGAAGAAGTATACTTAGATAGAGGTCAAAGATAGAGCATGATGGGATGATATCTAAAAAATAAAATTAAGGGGTGAGAAAAAGTAATAAATTGGGAGAAGGGGGAAGGAAGAGGTAGAAATGGAGTAAATTATCTCACTTGAAGGGATATGATAGAGTTTTTATAGTGGTAGGGAAGATGCAGGGGGCAGACAACACTTGAACCTTACTCTTATCAAAGTTGGCTCAAAGAAGGAATAACATACTCAGTTGAGTGTTAAAATCTATCTTATCCTATAGGGAAGTAGTAAGGATATGGATAAGAGAAGGAGAAGGGGCTGATATGAGACAGATTGGGGGAGGGGGTGGTCCAGAAGCAAAATGCTTTTGAGGATGGACAGGGTGAAAGGAGAGAGAGAAGGATAAGCAGGAGAAAAATAAGATGTAAGGAAATACAGAGTAATCATAACTGTGGAAAAATTTTTACAGCAAGTTTCTCTGATAAAGGCCTCATTTCTCAAATATATAGAGAACTGAGTCAAATTTATAAAAATACAAGTCATTCCCCAATTGATAAATGGTCAAAGAATATGAATAGGTAGTTTTCAGATGAAGAAATCAAAGCTATCTATGGCCATATAAAAATGCTCTAAATCACTATTGATTAGATAAATGCAAATTAAAACAACTCTGAAGTATCGCCTCACACCTATCAGACCGGCTAATATGGCAGAAAGGGGAAATGAGAAATATTGGAGAGAATGTGAGAACATTGGGACACTAAACACCTTTGGTGAAATTACAAACTGATTAAATAACTCTGGAGAGCAATTTAGAACTATGTCCAAAGGGCTATAAAACTGTGTATACCTTTTGATCCAGCAATACCACTACTAGATCTGTATCCCAAAGAGATTTTTAAAAAGGAAAAGGACTTGTATATACAAAAATATTTATAGCAACTCTTTGTGGTGGCAAAGAATTGGAAATTGAGGGGATGCCCATCAATTGGGGAATGGCTGAACAAGTTGTGGTATATGGTTGTGATAGGATAGCATTGAGCTATGAGAAATGATGAGCAGTATGCCTTCAGAAAAACTTGGAAAGACTTACATGAACTGATGTGGTGAAGTGAGAAGAACCAGGGAAAGAGTGTACACAATGATAGCAATATTGTACAATGATCAATTATAAATGACTTAGCTATTTTCAGCAATACAATGATCTAAGACAATTCTGAAGGACTTGTAATGAAAAATGCTATCCACCTCCAGAGAAAGAACTGATGGAGACTGAATGCAGATTGAAGTAAACTTTTTAAAAACTTACTTCATTTTTCTTGTTTATTTTGGGGGGATATCTGTGTTTTCTTTCACGACATGACTAATATGAAAATGTTTTGCATTCCTCTACAAGTATAATCTATATCAAATTGCTTGCTGTCTCAGGGAGGAGAAAAGACAGAGAGGGAATTCGGAACTCAACATTTAAAAAATGAATGTTAAAAATTGTTTTTACATGTAATTGGGAAAAAATAAAACATAAACATAATGTAGTATGGAGTATTTGTTTGGAAAAGAAAAAGATGTGAATTTTAGTCACTTTAGTCGTTACTTAGAGTCTTAAAATTTTTTTAGACATTTCACCTTCTTAGGTAAGTGGCATAATAGGCAATTGCAACTTCTTGTTGTTTTATTGAATTTTTTTCCCCTTAAAGTTGGGACAGTGAGAAAATTGCCCCTTTTCCCTTAGAAGAAATTGCGTCTGTTCTAACTCCCAGTCAAGAGGGCAGAGTGAGTTGGCTATGGTGGCACATACCTGTAATCCCTTCTACTTCTGAATCTGAGGCTAGAAGATCTCTTGAGTTTGGGAGTTTTGAGCTGCAGTGAATTATGCCAATTGAATGTTTGAACTAGGTTTGGCATTAACATGGTGAGCCCCTGGGAACAGGAATCACCAGGTTGCCTAAAGAGGATCAAACAGACAGAAAAGTTCCAGAGTGGAACCATGCCTGAGTATGGTGTTTCTAGCCTGGTTAAAATAGAGAAGACTTAGTCTCTAAACAAACAAACAAAAACACAGAGTGAGAACTTACAAGATAGTCCAACATCTCATATTCCCTTAAAAATAATAGGAACATCAAACAGAAAGGGGGGAAGGGCTTAAAATAAATTAGAATGAGAAAAAAGATAGAAGGTAAAGAGTAAAGAATACCGAAACAATGGTGATAGGGATCTGGTTTATGCACAGACCAAATCAGCTTGCTCAGTTAATGTCCCCAGTGCTAGGTTGCATTCATATGGAGGTTGCTAGGTCAATCTGACAGATTACTGGTTTGTGATTGTCCTTTGTTCTTGAAGAGGACCAAAATGACAGCACTATATTCGAGTCAAGGTACAGTGTATCTGACTGTGATTAGACCAATACAAGCTTGGAACACTCTACCACAGGTCAGGAAAAATAGTGCATATGAACATTTGGAGTGGAGATGTCTCTAAATTTGCGCAACTCATATTTCTTTTGAGTTATTACAATTCTACTTCACTCATAGAGCTCCGTCTTTGATGCTTGCCAGCATCTTTCATGGCATGCAATTGATTCCAAAGTTCTTCAGAGAGACCTTGAAAGTGTCCTTATATCACCTCTTCTGGTCATCATGTGAATGCCTGCCTTACATAGTTCTCTCTAAAGTAGTCCTTCAGACAAACATTTATTTGGCATTCGAACAAATTACCAGCCCATCAGAACTGGGCTCTCCGCAGTAGAGTTTGAATGCTTGGAAGTTTAGATAGAGAAAGAACCTCAGCGTCTGGTACCTTATCTTGTCAAGTGATCTTCAGAATCTTCCTAAGACAGTTCAAATGGAAGCAATTGAGTTTCTTGGCATGGTACTGGTGTATTGCCAGATTTCACAAGCATACAACAAGGAGGTTCTCACAACAGCTATGCAGACATGTAGCTGGTTCAACATTGATGCCTTGAGGAGCAAAGAGTAATATTTGGAAATGACTCTTGGGAGCCTAGCACTGATGCCACTTTTGGACATGAACCGGGTGAGACCCACGTAATCTAAGAACAGAGCTAAGTTCTGATAGGAAAAGTATGACCCTAAGTATGGGGAAATGTTGTTCTTATTATATCCATGAAGTAAATATCCCTTTGTAAAAGCTATCCCATGTTAAGTGGTTAGATACAACTGGGTGCTAGTTACTGACTCCCCAATAAGGGAGGAATGCAATTGGTGGAGATTCAAACCAATGGTAGAAAAAAGAAATATCCCAAACTTCTTGCCTCAGAACCCTGATGGGAAGATGTAGACTGCCTACATATATGCATTTGTAGCTTTAAGAGTAGAGAGACAGAGCATATAAGTTATGCAATAAAAATATATCCAACAGAGTAATATATCAGAAGCATAAAGATTATTTATTCAATAAACATTTATTTAAAAACCTCCTCTGTGTCAGGCACTAAGCTAGGCCCTGCAGATGCAAAAACAAAGACAAATAATCTCTGCCTTCATGAAGCCTACATTCATAAGAGGGAAACTTCATGAAGTCTACATTCATAGGAAGGAACATATGCATAGATAAATAAAAACAGGACAACTACAATATCATTTTTGCAGGATCTGGGAAGTCATGTGGTGGCTTGAGTGTGTCAAGGGAAGTCAAAAGCTCACCTTTTGCTGAGGGACCCGAGGCAGAGTTCAGGTTACTGGTGAGGAGGAGATCTGAGTAGAGAAGGCAGCTGAATTATACAGTCTCTAAAATCTCTATTAGTTCTGAAATTTTATTTTATTCTTGGGGAACAGAAAGGTAGGGGGCCTATTCAGAGAATCCTGTGACATCACTAAAATTTATGTATTCTCAAGACAGGCTTAGGATTTTGTCTACTGGCATACTTCCTCAGGAGAGTGAAGAGGAGAGGGGAATGCGGGATAGAACTGCCTTACCATGGGGAAAATATCCAAAAGTCTTTATGATATTCTCCAGTATCATAAGCGATGTCAATTCTCAACATTTACTGTGGTGTTTTCATAAATCAAATTTTCAAAGTCTCATAAAAGCAAAAAAAAAATGAAACTCAAACTAGTGAAGCAAACATACTTTTTGCTGTTTGAAGATCAAAGGTCTAGAGACCATAAATCCATAACATTCACTTGCAAACACAGATGATGAAAAAATATGGAATGAGTTTCTGAGACTTAATTCAGAAGCTGGCAGAGGTATACAGAAACAGAATTACGTGGCTAAAAGGCAGAAGGATGCAGAGGGGGCTTCATATTAAATATTTTTAGAAATCCAGGGAGTTTAGGGAAGGCAAGAGGGGGAAAAGGGAACAAGAATTTATTAAAAGCCTGCTTTTTGCCAGGCAGGGAAACTAGGTGATGCAGTGGCCATGAGTTCAACTCTGGCCTCAGACACTTACTAACTGTGTGACCCTGGGCAAATCACTTAACACTGTTTGCCTCAGTTCCTCATTTGTAAAATGAGCTGGACAAGGAAATGGCAAACCACTCCAGTATCTTTGCCAAGAAAATCCCAAATGGGGTCACAAAGAGTCGAACATGACTGAAAATGATTGAACAAACTTACCAGGCATTGCACTAAGCACTTTACAAATATCTCATCCTTTAACAGCTACAATAGCATAAGTTTTGTTTTCATTCTTTTATTTGTATCAAGTCTCATCATCCAAACTGAAATTTTAAATTGGATATCCAGGGAGCAAATCACACATTCTCGACTTCATGTAAGAACATTAAATGAACAGGGGAGATAAACATTTAGAAGAACTTTGCCTGTAATCAGCGATAATGTAGGGTTTGATCCCTCTACTTGTAAAAGTTGTTATGAAAACTAAAGACCCCTTGTCTACAAAAATGGGACCTTTATGTCTTAAAATATTGAATTACTTAGGCTAAAGGAGCAGCTAAGAATGGAATAAGTTACTATCATTCTAATAAATAGCAGAATCAGGAACTGCAAAATCACCATTCCCAGGTATATTTTATCTCAGGGAATAGACATACGGGTTAAAGAGAGGTAAAAAGGTAAATTCTATATTCTGTCAAACAAATATTTATTGAGAAACTCATGTTCTTAACATTCTGCTAGACATAGGGGGTACAGAAATAGTATAAGATGATTCCTATCCTCAAGAAGCCTACACAACAAGCTTACATGGAACAATGGTGAATCATATAAGAGATCATATAACTAAATGTAAAATTGAGTGATATAGGCTACAGATGCTTTAGGGTTTCAGAGGAAATAGTGGTTGATGAGTACAAGAAAAGTCAGGGAAGGCTTTCATGGAAGAACTACAGCTTAAGCTGGGCCTTTTGAGATAGGAAGAGTTTGAATGAGAGGAGGGAAAGGGGGAAAGATATTAATGAAAGATGATAAAAATGATCCTTTATTACTATAAAAGCAGCTACATAGCACAGTAACTAGAGTGCTGGGTCTGGAGTCAGGTAGATAATCTTCCTGAGTTCAAATCTGGCCTCAGACATTTACCCAGACCCTGGGCAACTCACTTAACCCTGCTTGCCTCAGTTTTCTTATCTATAAAATGAGCTGGAGAAGGAAATGGCAAACCACTCCAGTATCTTTGCCAAGAAAACCCCAAATGGTATCATGAAGGGTCAGCCACACCTGAAAGCAACAACATTAGCATAGCTTGCAGAATTGTGAGGTTGTAGACTACAAAAAGTGATAGATCCAGAATCAAGAGCTCTGCTATGGAGTATGCCATTTAGCCTTTCTTGTTTTTGTGCTTTCAGGAAATTACAACACTGTTTTATTGACTCTGTGTTTCTCATGGAAGCTAAGGCTTTTCTTTTCAACTCAGACATTTTTTCTTTGCTTAAGTTTTATTGAGGTCTATTATTTTTCCACCTACAGCTGACCCTCACCACCAGTGAGACTTCACTATTTAAATTATATTTTTGTTTCATTAAATATTTCCCAATTACATTTTTTAAAAACAATTTAACAGAGGCAGAGCCAAGATGGCAACTTGAAAATAGGGACTCAATTGAGCTCTCCCCAAAATCCTTCCAAAAACCTGTAAAAAACAACTCTAAACAAATTCTAGAGCTACAGAATCCATGAAATGACAGAGTGAAATAAGTCTCCAGCCCAAGACAACCTGGATGGTCACTGGGAAGTGTCTATTGTACCATGCTGGGAGCAAAGCACAGCCCAGCTTGGGCCATGCTGGAAGAGACCAGGCCAGAGTAGACCAGGTGGAGCAGGCCTCAAGGCCCTGAATCACTGAGCTGTGGCAGTTTCTAGACTTCTCAACCCACAAATTCCAAAGAAAACAGAGCAAATCAGTGGGAAAACTGTTAGACCTGGGTGAGAAAAGTGCATGATCCAGCCCCAGCCCCAGGGATGGCAGACATGGCTGCAGCTGTGGAGGCTGCTTCCAGAGCTCTAGGCACACAGACAGTGGGAGGAATCAGGCAGCTAATCAAAGCTGGAGTGCAGGGATCCCTTTACTGGCACTGAGGCAGCATTCTCTCATTTTTCCCTCCTTGGATCTGGGTTGCAGTCCTAGTTGGTGGTCCGTGGCAGAGGAGGAGCACTGGTGTGGCAGAGTTTGTGGTGACTATAGAGAGCGAGTTCTCCTGGTAGTTACACACCGGAAAGGAGTGCTTGCACTCACAGACCAGAGCACAGGCCAGGCGAGGAGCATCATACCATATCAGAATAGAAGTAGCTCTAAAAATGGCAGCCCAAAATCTCTGAATCTTGGGACAAAGCACTCTCCACTCTGAAAGCAGTCATACTCTGACAAAGAGCTCAAAAGTCAAGTAATTGGGTGGGAGAATGAGCAGGCAGCATAAAAGGACTAAGACTATAGAATCTTTCTTTGGTGACAAAGAAAACAAAAACATACAGCCAGAAGAAGTCAACAAAGTCTAAGATCCTACATCAAAAGCCTCCAAGAAAAATAAAATTGGTCTCAGGCCATGGAAGAGCTCAAAAAGGATTTGGAAAAGCAAGTAAGAGAAGTAGAGGAAAACTGGGAAGAGAAATGAGAGTGATGCAAGAAAATAATGAAAAACAAGTCAATGACTTGCTAAAGGAAACTCAAAAAAATACTGAAGAAAATAACACCTTAAAAAATAGACTAACCCAAAAGACAAAAGAGCTCCAAAAAGCCAATGAAGAAAAGAATGCCTTAAAAGGCAGAATTAGCCAAATGGAAAAGGAGGTCCAAAAGACCACTGAGGAAAATATTGCCTTAAAAATTAGAATGGAGCAAGTGGAAGCTAGTGACTTTATGAGAAAACAAGATATTATGAAACAGAAACAAAAGAATGAAAAAATGGAAGACAGTGTGAAATATCTCATTGGAAAAACCACTGACCCAGAGAATAGATCCAGGAGAGATAATGTAAAAATTATTGGACTACCTGAAAGCCATGATCAAAAAAAGAGCCTAGACATCATGTTTCAAGAAATTATCAAGGAAAACTGCCCCGATATTCTAGAACAAGAGGGTAAAATAGAAATGGAATGAATCCACCCATCATGTCTTGAAAAAGATCCCAAAAAGTAAACTCTTAGGAATATTGTAGCCAAATTCCAGAGTTCTCAGGTCAAGGAGAAAATATTACAGGCAGTCAGAAAGAAACAATTCAAGTATTGTGGAAACACAATCAGAATAATACAAGATCTAGCAGCTTCTACACTAAGGGATCAAAAGACTTGGAATATGGTATTCTGGAGGTCAAAGGAGCTAGGATTAAAACCAAGAATCACCTACCCAGCAAAACTGAGTGTAATACTACAAGGCAAAATATGGATTTTCAATAAAATAGAAGACTTTCAAGCTTTCTCAATGAAAAGACCAGAGCTGAATAGAAATTTTGACTTTCAAAGACAAGAATCAAAAGAAGCATGAAAATGTCACCAGGAAAGAGAAATCATAAGGGATGTACTAAAGTGGAACTGTTTTGTTTACATTCCTCCGTGGAAAGATGATATTTGTAACTCATGAGACCTTTCTCAGTATTAGGGCAGTTGAAGGGAATATACATATATATAGATAGAGGGCATAGGGTGAGTTGAATATGAAGGGATGATATCTAAAAAAAAATAAAATTAAGTGTGAGAGAGGAATATATTGGGAGAAGGTGAAAGGGAGAGATAGAATGAGGTAAATTGTCTCACATGAAAGTGGCAAGGAAAAGCTGTTATAATGGAAGGTAAGAGGGATTATATGATGAGAAGGGTAGATGATTTGGTCACATGGGAAGGGTAAAAGATGACAGGTAGACACCCAGAATTCTCCACTGTTATTCTTGAGATGTTAGGGGAAAGCAATGGAGACCTCTGGGATATTAGGTGGGCCCCCTGAGATGAATTTTGAGGACACCATGGACAAGACTTACACCGGCTGGGCTGGCATGAATCAGTTGTGATCTGCATCCCTGGAGGGAACTCCTAGATCAATGAGATCACAAATCCTTTTGATTATTTAAATGCATATATTTACATATGTAATTATTATTTGCCAAATTCTATAAATGTCATCTTAGACAAAATAATTATAAAATTCATTTGTAGGAACAAAAAGTCTAAAGGCTTGGTGGAAATAATGAAAAATTTAGGAATGAAAGGAATAAAGAACTCCAGACTTCAGAATAAATTCCAAAGCAGTAATCATCAAAACTGGTTTAAAATATACATACATACACACACAGAACACATACACACATATATGTGTGTAGTTCAGTAGAACGAACTAAATAATCAAGAGTCAGAAACAACCAACTCAATAACCCAATGTTTAGTATACCAAAAAGAATATACTTCTTAAAGAAGGCTTCCTTATTTGACAAAGAACTGATGGAAAAGCTTGACATCAATTTAGCAAAACAAAACAAACAAAAATAGATTTAGGCCAGCATCTCATACCATATAATAAAATAAGTTCCAAGTGGATACTTAGCAAATACAAAAGATTACATCATTAAAAACAGTCAAAGAGAAAATAGAGGTATCTTTCACAGTTATGGCTGGGGGAAGAATTCCTAAGCAAGCAAGGGATAGAGGAGCTAATAGATAATCCTAGAACTACCCTATGTAATTATATTAGGCTTGTATTTGATGAGAAAGATATTTAAAAGCCCTAAATTCATAGGATTCTACCCTTGAAAGTGTAATTATGAGATATGGAAATGGATCATGATGATCCAGTTAGAGATTGAAAACTCTCTAACAATGAACTGGGGAGTTAGCATCTCAGCCCTATGCTAGGAAAAGTCACTTTACCCTGTGTGGTTCCCCAAAGCAGTCCCATGCCCTCATGCCACAAACAACATGATACAAAGAAATACAAGGATAGGATCAACCACAGGTGTTTATCCAAAACGATTTGGTCAGTCAGATACAGGACTTGATTAGGAACAGATGCCAGTAGCATGCAACTGGAGTAAAGCAGGGGTTGGGGCTAAGGAACATCAGGTTTTTTTATGTTGGCTTTTATCTCAATGCTCCAGACACCAGAATCAACACCCATGTCTTTTTAAGGCATAGTTGTATAGCTTTCCACTTGTCCATTTAGAAGTCACCTCTCAAGGAAGCTTGAAAAAAAAGAAAACTGCCACTGCCACCAGCCATCAGGAATGCTCCATGTTTTGGGAAAAAAGACCCTGGTACCTCCCCTTTTTTCCTCTCCTTGTCCTCTCTCTTCTCTCTCTCTAAAAGTCCTCATTACTCTCAGTGTAGGGAGAAAAATCCTTTCTTCAGTCCTGATCTTGTGTTAGCTTTCTCTCTTCCCAAGTTGGGAACTCACAGGGTTTTTGTAGATAATCCAAGCCTTACCTGAGGACTATTACAGCAGTGTAATAGATGATGATCTGAAAAGGACCTCAAGTCAAGGTCAGTTACGTGATTTGCCCAAAGCCACACAGTTAGTAAGCATCAGAGTTGGGATTTCAGCCCAGGTCCTCTGACTCCATAGTCAATACTCTTTTCATAGATCAGCTGCCTTCTTAAAATACTTTGATTATATGAAATTGAAAACATTCTCACAATGGAGCTAGGAAAAAAAGGTAGCTGCTGAACAGGAAAAATTTGTTTGGATCAAATATCTCTGGTATCCAAGATATATAGGAATTAACAAAACTACATAAGACCAAGAACTAATAGATAGAGTCCAAAAGATATGTGGTCAAAGTTTCTGAACAAACTATTCCCAAAATGAAAATCAGAATCTATTAACAATCGTAATGAAAGATTATTCTCTCTCCCTCTCCAGTCCATTCTGAGGGCCCAGCAGTAATAAGTCAGGGAGCCCTTTTTCTTCCCCAATCCAGTTACCATTTCCCAGTTCTCACCAGATGATGGATGCCCCTTTTCACTTGGATACTAATTCCTCCATAACCCCTGTTGGAGGTAACCCAGAGCCCTATTCCATTCCAAACCTTGGGGCCATAATCTGTTTCCCAACAGTTGTGGGTCAGTGATATGACCACTCATACAACTCGGATAAGCAGGGAATCACCAACTGTAATCCTTCTAGAAAGACAGCTGACCACCAGACCTTGTCATTTTCTTGCCGCTATCCCCAGATGGACCTCAGGCATTGTCATCTGCCCATTCATCTTGTCCTTTCTATATGTACTGTATTCCCTAGAATGTGAGTTCCTTGAGAATAAGAACTGTCTTGCCTTTTTATTTGTATTCTCTAGTTTAGTACAGTGTCTATCTCAGTGTTTAATAAGTGCTCTTCCATTCAATTCCCTTCTAAATCACTAACATTTAAAAAAATTAAAAGTAAAACAACTCTGAGGCTTTGCTTCATACTCAGCAAAGGGGCAAAAGCTGGAAGCAATTGATGTTGGAAGGACAAGGAAGACAAGTCCTGTGGTATAGTGGATTTCGTACTGGCATCTGCATTCAGAGAACATGGATTCAAATCCTACTTCTGATGCTTATCAACTGTGTGACCCCGGACAAGTCATGTAGTCTCCCTGTAATCTCATGTAATCTCCTCTGTTTTCTCATCTCTAAAATGAGGAGGTTAGACTAGACAACTTCTAAGACTCCTTCCTTCTCTAAATCTATGACACTCTGATTTTAATGCACTAGCAGAGTTATGAATGGATCAAACAATTTGGAATCATATGACTAAGATTTCCCACATCTTTTGATCCAGAGATCACACTGCTAGGCAAGAAAGGAAGACAGATAGTATGTTCTTATTTATGCCAGAATATTCATAGAAGTACTTTAAATATAGTACTGGAAACAAAATGGGTACCAATTTCTTGGAGAATGTCTAAATATATAGTAGTACATGGATGTAATGGATATGGAATAGCACACCATAAAAATAATATATATGAGGAATGTAGGGAAATATGGGAAGATTTATGAATGGAGACAGAGAAAGGTAAGCAGAACCAGGAAAAATAATATACACAATGACTGTAAAATGGGAATGAAAAAATAATTAAACAAAACTGAAAAATACGTAATTATAATGACCAAACTTGGCCCTGGAGAAGAAATGAGAAAATATCTTTTTTTTCCTGTGGGACTATGAATATGGACTATTGCATATGCTTTCAGGTATAGTTGACCTATAGTTTGGTTTTGATGGACTTAAAAAAAGTCTTTGTTGTAAGGAAAGAACCATTGGGTGGTAATGGGGAGGAGGTATAGTTAATCAACAACCAATAATCCAACAGGCCTTTATTAAGTGCTTCCTAGGTGCCAGGAACTGTGCTAATTCCTGGGGATCCAAAAACAAAAGTAAAATGCTGCTCTCAAGGAATATATTCTAAAATTCATATAATGAATACAAAATAACCTTGGGAAGGCATGCACTGGTAGCTGGGGCATCTGGAAAAGCTTTCTGAAGAAGGCACGTGAGATGATCTTGAAGGAAACCAGGGATTCTAAGAAGTGAAGTTGAGAAGGAAGCGCATTCCATGCATGGAAGGGGCAGTTGGGGCAAAAGCAGAGATGGAAGGTGGAGTGTCATGTATTTGGACTATGACTAAGCAAGTGTGACTGGACTGTAGGGTGCAAAGAAAGGATTATGTGTATGAAGGCTGGAAAGGTGATCATGGGCTGGGTTTGTAAGAACTTTAAATGTCAAACAGAAGAATTTATAATTTATCCTAGAGGCAATAGACCTCTCCATTGGAATTTATTACGTGGGAGAAAGGTGATATGCTCAGACCTGAACTTTAGGAAAATCACTCTGTCGGATGTGTTAGCTTGGAGTGGAGAGAGGCTTGAAGCAAGAAGAACAAATTGGATGTTATTGTAGTAGTACAGGTGAGGATTGCCTGAATGAAGGGGTGGCTATGTGAACAGAGATGAGGGGATGTATGTGATAGGTGTTGTAAAGATAGAAATAACAAAATTTGATCACTGATTGGCTATGTGGATGAGAGCAAGAGGTTGAGAATGACACCTACTTGTGAACTTAGGTGACTGGAAGGAGGCGGTACCCTCAGCAGTAATAGGGACGTTCAGAGAATGGTGAGTTGCAAGAAAGATACCAAAAAAAATGAAACACTTTCTTCTCTTAAGGACATTACAGTCTATTCTATAGTTATCTTTTTCTGTATTTTCATCTTGGGTTTTGTTAGTAACATACAGAAAAGTTGACTTTTAATAAATTTATTTCCTTTCCTACTACTTGGCTAAAGCTATTGCCTTGATTAATTTTTTTCTTCAGTTCTGTAAGGTTTTCTAAGTAAACAATTGCATTATCTAGAAATAGAGATAATTCTACCTCTTCTTTTAGAATGTTTGTCATCTTAATTACTTTTTTTCTTTGTTGTCACAGTTAGCATTTCTGATATTAAGTCAAAGAATAGTGGAGAAAATGGGCATCCTTTCTTTATTTCTGATTTTACTGGTCAAATTTCCATTGTTTTTCCATTACAAATACTGGTAGCTCTTAATAATAAATTTTTAATAAATGTTTTTGATCATATTAATTCAAATATTTGATATATATGTATGTATATATGTACTATATTATCCTAAAACATAAAATTTAAGTTCCTTGAGTTCAGGGACTGCTTTCTGTTTTGTCTTTTTATCCCCAGCATCCAACATGATGCCTTACACATATACAGGTAATCAGAATGCACACCATCTTGGAGTTGGGGGAGGGGAGAGATGGGGAGAAAATTTGGAACTCAAAATCTTATGGAAGTGAATTTTGAAAACTAAAAATAAATTAATTAATAAAAGAAAAAGGAATAGCTTATCTAAGAATTAATTGTTCTTTAAATGTTTTATGAAATTCTATTTATTGTAAATCTGTCTGACCAAGGGATTTTTTGTCTGGGAATTCATTTAAAACTTGTTCAGTTTCCCCCTTTGTGATTGAATTATTTAGGATAGCTATCTATTTTTTTCTATTGATATGTTTTATATTTTTTGTAGATATTGATAATTTTCTTTAAATTCTCAGTTTTGCTGGAATGTAATTTGTTATTATAGTTTCTGATCATTTTTTATTATCTAAACATTGTTCCATCTCACTCCTTCCATAGATCTGCTGGTCTTATCTGACCTGCCTGCCAGAGAATGAAAGGGTGCATTGCCATCATTTTCCCTTGATGGATAACCTACATGAGCCTGGATGCCAAGAGTGAGAGAAGTACCATTATGTCATATGCCCCCACTGGTCCCCCTGCCTAAACCTGCCTGGATGAGCATATCCTCTCTCTTTCAGCTACATACTGGACCCTTAGTGATATTGATAACTTACCTGTGCACGTTCCTCAATGACTAACAAACTCCAACCCAGTTATGCCCTCCCGTTCCAGTGGTTCTGAACCCCCACTATAATTATTCAAATCTCCTTCTCCATTACTGCCCAATTCCTTATTCCCTTCTCCCTTAATACAATTTCTCCAGTGTGCCAGTCTAAATCAACAACTCCTTCCATTGTGCTCTCTGGAATAAGCTCGCTCCTTAGGTAACAAATTTGTTTTCATCTTAAATCTTTTCCTTTTCCATTCCTTCCATCTTTTGGCTCTTACTGAAAACCAGCTTCTTCCTGATAACAAAGCCTCCCTACCCTCCCTTTTTAACCCTGGTTGCACTATTATTCATCCAATCCAACTCAGTAATTGGAATACTTCTTGTTTCCCATTGCCACTTCCAGGATCTCCCTCTACCACCATCACTCAATATATCTCTCCCTTGGAAGTTCACACAACCAATATCTACCACTGAATTGAGATTCTGATAACTATTATCTGCCAGTCTCCAGGATTCTCTGCTTCTTTCCTCAAAGAATTCAGTGAATAGTTCCTATTCTTTTCTCCACTCCAATTCCTGCCCTCACATTAGCAGATTTCAACATACATATTCATACTCCCTCAAACACTTTAACTTCAGAGTTCCTCAACGTGCTCTTTCAGAGGACTTACTTTTTCTCCTTATCTCAGCTATACACAGAAATGGCCATATCCTTGATGTTGCCAATACCACGAAGTAATCACTTCCATGCTCATGAAGTATAAAATTCCCTTATCTGTATCACTTTCTGTTGCCATTTTATCTCTCTCTACATTGCAACCCCAAACACTGTTTTTTGTTTCTATGAAAAGATTGTCTTCTATTTCCTTATTTCTTTTCCTGTCATTCTCTTCTTAACTGTTTACAATCTGGTTTCTGACTTCATCATTTAACAACCATTTATCTCTCCAAAGTTACCAATGGGCCAACTGTAGTGGCCTTTTCTCAGTCCTCATCCTTCTTGACCTCTCTGCAGCCTTTGACACTACTGATCATCCTCTTCTCGATCTTATCTTCTCTCTAGGTTTCCATGATATGACTCTATCATGGTGTCTTCTAATCTCTTCCTATTGAGAAAGACTTCCCCTCAGTTAATTTTGCTGGATCTTCATCCAGTTCACACCCACTTTGGGTGTCACCCAAGGCTCTATCCTAGACTCTCTTCTTTTCTCCTTCTTTATTATTTCACTTGGTGATTTCATCAGCTCCCATGGATTCAATTATGATCTCTATGCTGATGAAAACCACATTAACTTATCTAGCCCTAACTTGTCTCTTAACCTCTAGATTCACATCTCTAGCTGCCTATTGTACATCTTGACTGAATGTCCTATAAATGCCCAACATGTACAAAACAATTCCTCTTTTCCCCAAATCTCTCCTCTCTTCCTGTAGAGGGCACCTACTCTTATTCACCCATGCTCACAACTTAAGTGTCTTCAACTCTTCATGTTCTCTTTTACCCCAAACATCCAATCTGTTGCCAAGCCTTGTAGATTCTACGTTTGTGGCATCTCTCACATATGCCCCCATTTCTCCTCGAACACTGCCCCCACCCTGATGAAGGCCCATGTTACCTCACATGTGGATTACAATAGCCTGTTGGGTGATTTTTCTCCCGCAAGTCCCCTCTACTACAGTCTTTCCTCCACTCATCTCTTAAACTGATCTTTCTAAAACACAAGTGTGGCCACATTACCTTGCTCTTACTCAATAAACTCCAATAGCACCCTATCATTTCCAGGATCAAATATGAAATCTTTTGTTTGTCATGCAAACTTGTTCATACATGTTCATTGTTTTCATGATACTATCCATCTCATCCTCTGTAGTTCTTTTTTCCTTTGATCTTTTCCAACTTCACAGTCTTTTCCAATGAGTCCCATCTTCTCATTATATGACAAAAGTATTTAAAATTCAGCCTCAGTGTTTGACCATCCGGCGAATAGCCTGAATTAATTTCTTTAGGTATTGACTGATTTGATATCATAGCTGTCCAAGAAACTCTCAAAATTCTTCTCCAGCACCACAATTTGAAAATGTCAATTCTGTAGCACTTGGCTATCCTTATGGTCCAAATCTCACAGTTATGCATTGCTACTGGAAAAACCATAGCTTTGACTACATGGACCTTGGTGGACAAGGTAATGTCTCTGTTTTTTAGTATGCTGTCCAGAGTAAGAAATGGGGTGCTGAGTCCCCTCTTTAAATAGAGGCCCTGGAGCTTGTTGCCCTGCCCTCCAGTCCAAGGGACCAATCAGAGGTGTAGAGAGAACTGATGAAATGTGAATATCAGGCAGATTCAACCTTTCAGCATAATGAGATCTCTTAAAGTGAGTTTCCTGGGGAAAGAAGGCATGACAGAGAGCTCCAAAGAAGTCCAAAAGCCATGTAGCTGGTGGGAAATGGGGGAAACTAAAAAAATTCCCTTCTTAATCCATTCCATACTTGCTCCATTTCTAATCAGCAATTCTCTGAATTAACTCTGTGCCATGTTTTTTCTATTTACCTTCCTTTGAGAAAACTCAGTCTGAATGCATAATGCCTGCCGTCTCCTCGTTCTGCTTTTCTTCAATCCAGATTCCCATGATTACATCTGCAAGTTATAGGCAGTAGTATGCCCTGCTATTTCTACACAATCTCTCACATATTTTCCTAGGACTGCTTTTCTTGCCTTTTCCTCAACCTTTAAGAATATAATCATTCAAAGCAAAAAGTTGAAACCAAAGTCACCATCGTACGTGCCAGCAACAAGAGAGTAACATGAAACCCCTTGGACAACCCTCAAGTTTGGGGATGGTTTCATGTATTGTCATATTAGATCCACATTGTGGCAATGAGATTCATATTTTGGCCATTCAGTTTTGTAGATTTGGAAATTAAAGGACCCTTACTACAGCTGAGGCTAGTCTAGTATACTCAGTCTAATCTATTTATATAAATAAGGTTAAAAATAATCTAAGAGTAAGAGAAAGTCAAGATCTAAGCATATTTGAAGTCCTTTGAGGGGTCCAACCCCTTGCCCTTCATGGAAATGTTCTCCAATACATAATCCAGAGGACTACATGGTCCAATGAAGTATCTCACTCACTCTTGTCATCTACATCAATCCATGTATATTCCTTCATAACGAAATCTCATGGCTAGTCTCCTTTCTCCTGATGGCTCCTTCCTTTTCTGCGTTCCATTCTTCTGTAGGTTTCTGGATTCCTGATAACGAGTGGAATAAAAAAGACCTCCAAAGTTTGCTATATCTGGAAGGTCTTTGCCTAAACCATTTAAATCAAGCATCTATCCATTTTTAACACATCTCCAAGGGAAGAGATTCCACAATCTCTGTTTATTTCCAATTATAGTATTTCATTTTCATTATAACACAAAAGTTCTCCTTTATGTCTAATAAAACTTTTTTTTAGAAAAATAAGAATTAAATTCTACTCTTCTTGTTAGTTTCTCTGTGTCAGAATTAGCCAACAGAATTTTTTTCTTTTTTACCAATGTTTCATATTGTTAATGGTACATGAAGCCATCCTTCTGTTTCACAAGTAGGTATAGCCAACATATTCAACACCTAGTGGCCACCTTTTGATCATGAAATTTTTACAGTTTGAGAAGGCATGGGTAGGTTACAATGAGTGTTGGTGGTGGAGGGAGGAGTCACATCCATGTCATCATGTCATGCATTTATAGTATAGTGGCAAGTAGCCAGGCATCAAGAGACTGATAGTATGGGGGCTGGTGACTTTTGACAATATCTATCCTTAACCTGTCCTTGTGGTTTGCCCTGGGTATATTGTTCTTGGGTGTCCTTTATCAAGAGGGAAACTAGGGTCCTGAATACTTCGATTCTACTCATACCTCAGATTCCTGAGGAACAATTGTATTTGGGGCTTTATTTTAGGGCAATCAGAATATATGCCATCTTGGAGTGGGGGGGGGAGGGTAGAAATGGGGAGAAAATTTGTAATTCAAACTCTTATGGAAATCAATGCTGAAAACTAAAAATATTAAACAAATAAATAATAATTTGAAAAAAAGAAAGAGACAAAGAGAAAGAAAGGAAAAAGTGAACATTCTCTTGTTATCATCATTCTATGTTAATAAACCAAGTTTTACTACAAAAAAGGTCCTCCCCAATAGTGGTTAAGGGAGTGGAGTAAAAGGATACCCAGAATAGAAGTATGAATCAAGTATGGAATAGGTAGTTTTATTTCCATACAGGAAAGAGAATGCTAAGGAGTAAGAATCATAGAATGATTACAATCAGTTGAAATACTAATATTCAAGTTTTGTTGGGACATCCCCAATAGTGTTACTCATCAACTACTATACATTTCACCTCCCCAGAGTGCAGCCTGATCGATGTCAAGTGAGCTCTTTCTTTCTGAAGATCTGTCTTTGGGCAGTGCTTCCCCTCTTGACCAGTCTGCCTCTGTAACTGATCCCAGAATGGAACATAATGCTTTAAATAAGATGTCACCAAGGTAGCAGGAAAAAAGGCTTCCAAATGATACTCTAACTAAGATAGGGATTTCAACAAACCCTAATAAAGTTTTTTTTAACTTTTCAACTTCTAGCCCTAATACTGGCATAGTGTGAAAAAGGTTCTCCATTCCATCCAATCCAGATCCACTTGTATATCTCTTAATATCTATAAGTCTATTTCATCATCTATAAAATACGAATAATGCCATGTGCATTAGGTACCAACAGGATTATTGTGGTGATAAAATGAGATAATGTAAATAAATTCAATATAAATTTCCATATAAATTTGCATTAGCAGCTGGATATCTCTATTATTTTCCTTTTTATTTTTAAATTCAATTTTATTTTATTTTTACTTCCAAATTCTCTCCCTTCTTCTGCCCCTTCCCTACCCATTGAGGAGGCAAAAAATACAAAACTCATTATAAATATAAAGCCATGCAAAACAAATGTCTACATTGGCTATGTTCTGAAAAAGGGGGCAAAAAAAAGAAAGAGAAAAAATGCTCCATCTGTACTCTGAATCTATCAGTTCTTTATGTTCGTATGGATAGCATTTTTCATAATAAGCCATTTAGAATTGTGATGAGTCTTTGTGTTGATCTGAGTTACTAAGCCTTTCAGAGTTGATTATTTTTACAATATTGTGGTCACTGTGTAAATTATTCTCCTGGTTCTGCTCAGTTCACTTTACATCAGTTCATATGTTTTCCAAGGTTTTTCTAAAACCATCCCCATCATTTTTTTAACCATACATACTATTCCTTCACAATCATATGCCACAACTTATTCAGCCATTCTCCAATTTATGGGCATTCCCTTAATTTCTAGCTCTTTGCTAGAAAAGGGCTGCTATAAATATTTTTACACATATCGGTCCTTTTCTTCTTCCTTTGATCTCTTTGGGGTATAAACCTACTAGCAGCATTGCTGGATCAAAAGGTATGTATAGTTTGGGTACAGTTCCAGATTGCTCTTTAGAACCAGTGGACTAGTTCACAGCTCCACCAAAAGTGCATTAGTGTACCTATATTGCTACATCCTCTCCAGTATTTGTCATTTTCCTTTTCTTTCATCTTAGCCTATCTGATGGGTATGGGTTGGTACCTCAGAGTTGTTTTCATTTGATTTTCTCTAATTGTTAGTGATTTAGAGCATTTTTTCACATTAATAGCTTTGATTTCTTCCTCTGAAAACTGCCTGTTCATTTTCTTTGACCATTTATCAATTGGGGAATGGCTCATTTGTAATGTTTTTTTTGGAGGGGGGAAGGCAGGGAAATTGGGGTTAAGTGACTTGCCCAAGGTCACACAGCTACCAAGTGTGTCGAGTGTCTGAGGGCAGATTTTAACTCAGGACCTCCTGACTCCAGGGCCAGTGCTCCATTCACTGTATGACCTGGCTGCCCCATCTGTGGTGTTTTAAATAAAATACTTGAGTTTTTTCAAAGGATCTAAAAATATCATCAATGAATGTATTCCATTCAATGGTATAAGTCTCAGTCCACCCATGCCTATCTATGCATGCAATTCTTGTCCATGTCTTCGTGAATGTATGCCACAAGGAGTCCACCTAATAAATCCGAGTAATTCCTTGAGATGACTTTACATTGTGTAGATACCATGGTGTCTTTACCCAGGAGCTGTTACAGAGAACTCAGTCTAGCTACACGACCAGCTCATTTTTTTATGTTCATCCATGTCTTCGCTAACTTCCTTTGCTTTGCTTTTCCCATGCAATTTTTTATTTTTTATTGGGAAGGTGTGTTTTAGTTTCCTTGTGTCTACCACATGCTCTTGTATCTACCACATGCTCTTGTATTTCCTTTTGAATGAAATCCCACTTTAATTCTTCAGAGACTAGGGTATCCTATGACCTGAAGTCATACAGCATCACTGGAAGAATCTTATTAAAATAATAAATAAAATAATAATAATTTCAGGGAAAACCTTGGAGTCATTAAAAACACTGCACATTTACCCAAAGGTAATTTGGCCTACTCTCCTATACAACTCTGATCCCAGTTCACAGTCTGTTTGCAATGTCTGTACAAGATACTGAATGAGTGTTGCCTCACTCAAAGTGAGAACTTTGAGAAGACCTTAGTCTAAAAAGGCCAATGTCTCCCTCTGAATCCTGGGCAATTTCCAGTTGTCCTGATCAATATTTGGCCACTGGACCCAGATGGCTCTGGAGGAGAAAGTGAGACTGGTGACTTGGCTTAGTACTCCCCCACTCAAATCAAATTCAATTGCAAGTCATGTCATCATCTCCCTGATGTCATGGTCCTCTTTGAGAATGAAAGACAAACCACAATATACTACATATACATATGCATATATATATATATATATATATATATATATATATATATATATATAGGTTTCCGTTCAGCTACATCTCATAGACTAAATAATCATCCATTTTGTTTTTCCTGTGTCAATAAATAGCCACCCACTTTGGGGTGGTTACAGATCTCGTTTAGGAAGCTAATAAGTTTTCTGGGGTACATGCTGCCACCAAAATGTCATCATCAAAGAGAAGCATCTAATGAACCTTGCCTTGTCTAGGTGAGGTCCCTTTCCAACATGGACTGTGCTGCATATCCTCTAAGACAATGATAATGAGTTCTGATGAGCATATGTCTCTTATTGAATGTTCATTTGATATTCATAATGCCATGACTGTCACACAAAGCTATCACTATTGTCACATCTTTTATGGAGTCTTATATGATTTAGAAATACTCATGGGAGACACCATTTTGGAAGAGAGCTTCTTAAAGGCTCTAGTGATTCAAATGCTTCTCTAAAGTCAACAAAGAATAAATATTGATAGCACATACCCACTACCCTTTTAAGACATTTGTGCAATCATAAAGATATAGTCTGCTGCAAAATATTGTTTGTTCAGATTTGGCTATTTCACTCTCAAATCTTTATCAAGGACATGGTCAATATATGTGTAGGTCATTTTTCATAAAACCATCGCGGTATTAAGTAGATAGTTATTAATATTCTGGCACTTTTTTCTAATAACAAAAGCCTTGGTACCCTTCCCTTTTTCATATAATTTAACAATTTATCCCCCAATGCCCTCAAAATTATTCAGCTTCTTGTCAAGACCTGCTCTGGGTATTCTTTGTCTAATCCAGTTGTGATTTCAGTCTTTGTTTACTTGACTGCCATTTCCACTTCCTTATGCAGCACATCTGGCACTGTGATGTTACAGACTAAATGTAGTAACTTCCCTGTCACTCATGGTGAAACTAATTTGTTATAAAAGTCTTTACAGATCTTTTCAATTTTTTTGTCTGTTGTCCTCCTTCTAGTTTCATGCTTAAATGTCCTCAGTATGACTCTACTTAGTTGTATCTGTCACCAAGATTTCTATAGACATGTATCTTTTTCTTATTTTTGCTTCTCACTGTTCCCTGAAACAATACTGCCCTTAGTTTTCTACCATTATCCTTTGTAAGATATTACAAATAAATATAAATTCTAAACTGATATTGGACTTGGACATCACAGCAATCATTTACTCAATCAATCAGCAAGAATTTATTAAATACTGTGTACTAAGCACTAGGGATAGGAAAAAAATTGAAATTAGTTCTGTCTTCAAGGAGCTGGTATTATAATGGAGTAGATAATGTATACTCATATAGATACATTGTTTTTGTTCATCCTTCATTCTTGAAGAGGACCAGTAGACATATTGAATAAATGCATATTTGCATAAATGCAAAGGAGACACAAGGTAACCATAGAAGGGAAAGCACTAGCATAGAGGGACCAGAAAAAGTCTCTGGGAGAAGCTCAGGCTTGCACTTAGTATTAAAAGAAGGCAGGTATTCTAAGAGATGGAAGTGAAGAAGCCAGTCCAAAGACATGAAAGTGGGAAATAGAACATCACATGTGAGGGACAGTAAGTAAGCCAGTATTGCCGGCCCACAAAGTGTATGAATGGGATATGTTGGGTAAGCAAGAGTGAGGAATTGACATTAAAACAGTTTGCAAACCTGAGTGATTGAAAAGATGGCGGTATTCTTGACAATAATAGGGAATTCAGAAGAGAGGTGGGCTTTGGGGAAACAATAATATATTTAGTTTTGTACCTCTTGAATTTGAGATGCCTACAAGATACCCAGTTGGCAGTTGGTGATGTGGAACTGGAGCTCAGGAGAGAGACTAAGGATGGGTGTGTAGATCTATATCTGACCTATATCTATATCTATAACCTGACCTAGATCTATATCTATAACCTGAATAGAGATGAAAAAGTAACCATTTAGACATAACCAGATCACCAAGTAAGAGAATATAGAGTAAAGAAGAGGTCCCAGAACAAAACCGTGGTAATATTTCCACAGTTAATAGGCATAAGGATCCAGAATGGGGGGCTGAGAAGAAGTGGGTGATAGATAAGAGGATAGGAGAGAGCAGTGCCATGAAAACTCAGGAGAGAGAAAAGATGGTCAACAGTGGCAAATGCTGCAGTAAGGCCACATAGGACAAGGACTGTTATTACTTTTGACAATTAAGAGATTATTGACAACTTTAAAGAGAGCAGTTTCCGTTGAATGAGAGGTCAGAAGCCAGATTACAGAGGTTTTAGATGAAAGGGAGAGAAGAGGTAAGTGGCTTTTTCAAGGAACTTCATTGAGAAAGAAAGGAGAAATATATGATAGCTAATGGGAATATTGGGATTTAGTTAGGGTTTTTGAAGGATTGAGGACACTTGAGTACATGTGTATGCAACATGGAAGGAACAAGTAGATATGAAAAGACTGGAGATGAGATAGAAAGGAATGATGATGGTCAGGTATTCTTCTGGAGAGGAAAGAATAGAATGTGACCAAGGGTTTTTGTAGAGGATTGGCCTTGGCAAGGAGAAGGGTTGCTTCTTCATCAAAAACTGAAGTAAAGGAGGAGATAGTAGGAAATAATGTTGGGGGGGGGGTAGGTGGAGATGAAAAGAAGAGAAGAAGAGGGAGCTTATGGTGAATACCCTCTATTTTTTGGTGAAGTATGAAGTGAATGCCTTAGTTGAAAAGTTGAGAGAAGAAACATCATGGGAGACATCAAGAGAGAAGATAGCATTTGGAACAGCCACTTTGGTAAATTGGATAGATAATTAGGGAAGAAAGGATTGCTTTGCTACAGTGAGGTCCCATTTGAGATTAGATTATATAAATACATATCTCTGTGATTGACAAGGAAATCAAGTGTTTGCTGGCCAAGACAGTTTCTAGGCTCCTTACTGTGGTAACTGAGTTACATCAGGCAAATGTTATTAGAAAATAACATATATTGACACCTGTTTTATTCAACCATCAAAAGCTTATTTGACTAGAGTTGCTTCAATTGCATACCATATGTTTTTCTCATTTTTACTTCCTTCCAGTTTGATATTGATTTTGTTTGGTCTTTTCTCTGCTTGATTCTGAACCCCAGGAAGTTATCATTCAAACCCTGTCTTCTGTCATCTATTGCCTAATCTCATATTCCATCCTACCCAAACCTGCCCAGTCCCAATGACTCACTCTAAAGGTAACCACCCATCCACTTGATCTGCTCTCTGGAATGCCTACTCCATAGGCAATAAACTTGGTTTCATCTTAAATCCTTTCCTTTCTCACCAAGACTAGACTCTCTGGCTCAGGATCAGTCCTCTACAAATAGGAAAAGACGTGAAGCAAAACAAAAGACACAACGCCAATGACTTCTTTAAGACAGTACGCTTGCTCTCATTGCTCTATCAAGCAGTTGCCATTTCTACCAGGGTTGGTGCCTAAGACCTGAGGTCTGTGGTCCTCAAGAGCCCTTTCCCTGAAGTCCAGTGACACAGCTCAGTTTGAAGTTTGAGAGTGAGAGTAGAAGCTTTTTAAATTGATGTAGCACTCCTGCCTGTCCTCAGCTAATCTAAATAAGGTACACTAAGCATATTTGTCTATATCCCCAATTCCAGAAATGTCCACAGACTCCTGGAGAAAATTAAGCATTGTCTTTTCAAGTGCCTTCCCTGATGGTTTCCACCAAAGAATTACAATAAAATCCATGTGGCTAAATTCTAGTTGGCCTGTCAAATGCCAAATTAAAAACAAACAAACAAATGAAACTCCTATAGTTCCTTCAGTACAGCTGTTAGGCAATCCTAAAATTCCAAGCCTCTCACTTGGTTTGCATTCTCTCACTCTTGGAGTCTCTCATGCCACCCCTCAATAGCTGGCTTTCTTTGTCAATATACAATTTTAGAACTGAGGACTACTTGTTCAACTTCTCGTTTCCAAAACGTTATTCCAGACCAAACACTTCTTTCCCAATTCATACATAAATATGACTCCTTTAAAGCTGAGAGGGGTCTTCTAATAGTAGACTTACTGGAGGTAATTGGGTGATGATCACCATTAGCAATATAAAGGCATCTAGTCCCAGCAAGGGCAGAAGACAACTATTTCTAAATTTGTCCTTTTCTAATAAGGGGAAAAACTGACTTAGATTCTCCCAAATTCAATCAAGCTGTTTTGAAGGTAAATTGAATTCTGAGGGGGCAGCTAGGTGGCATAGTGGATAGAGCACTGGCTCTGGAGTCAGGAAGCCTGAGTCCAAATCTAGCCCTCAGACACTTGACACTTACTAGCTGTGTTACCCTGGGCAACACCAATTGGAAAGAAAGAAAGAAAGAAAGAAAGAAAGAAAGAAAGAAAGAAAGAAAGAAAGAAAGAAAGAGGAAGAAAGAAAGAAGAAGAAGAAAGGAAAGAAGAAGGAAGAAGGAAGGAAGGAAGGAAGAAGGAAGAAAGAAAGAAAGAAAGAAAGAAAGAAAGAAAGAAAGAAAGAAAGAAAGAAAGAAAGAAAGGAAGGAAGGAAGGAAGAAAGAAAGGAAGAAAGGAAGGAAGGAAGGAAGGAAGGAAGGAAGGAAGGAAGGAAGGAAGGAAGGAAGGAAGGAAGGAAGGAAGGAAGAAGGAAGAAAGGAAGAAAGGAAGGAAGGAAGGAAGGAAGAAAGAAAGAAAGAAAGAAAGAAAGAAAGAAAGAAAGAAAGAAAGAAAGAAAGAAAAAGAAAGGAAGGAAGGAAGGAAGGAAGGAAGGAAGGAAGGAAGGAAGGAAGGAAGGAAATTGAATTCTGAGGAAATACTCTAGGAACTTGAAGAAAACTTAAATTACCAGGCTAAAAGGCCCAGGCACAAAATAGCTGAAGGGCCTAAAAGACATTTGACTGCAACTATCTTCAAGATACAGTTATTAAGGACACTGAGGATATTCCTATCAGTTTTTCCTGGCTGAATGGCCATAGGAAGCTTACTCTCTTATGTCGTAGGAGTAGAGGTTTCCTCACAGTGAACAACCACCATTTCTAGCGGCACCTCCAGAAGCATCAAGCCAATCCATGCTCATCTTCTGCACTGCCCATTCTTCCACTTTAAAAAGCTCATCATGTTCCAATCCTATAACACTATACCAAATGTTCTGGGCTGGGCCTGACTTGGGCCAGTCCCCTACTAATTTAGTGTTGATACTGGGACAACATGAGACAATTGAAAACCATTCGACAGTTAGCAAAAGGATACTGGCTTAACAGTCATAGCAGAAGAGTATTCAATGAGGGTAGGTACTGATGATATCTTGAATTGATTCAACTGAGTGACGTTCTTTTTCTTGAAGTGCCCACTGTGATCAATTGACATCAGAGAAATTGCTTGGAGCATTTCACGGCTTCTTTTAGTGCCCTGAGCCAACCACATCCCAAAAATAGTTTTAATACATTTAAAGAAAGTCTAACTTATATGGGGAAAGAGGTTTGGAAAGTGCTCCTATCACACCTTTTAGGAAGAAAAACTCTGTGTGATAGGGAACTTCCAAACTTGGTAGATATTGCTCTACCACATCTCATCCTTCAGTGGCAAGTAAAGAAGGATTTCTAGAAGAACTTCCATCACTTAAATGGCCTTAGAGCCATTAATTGCCAGTATTGAATTACCCTCATCTCAGTATGGGATGCCCCAGAAATTGTACGCTTTGCCTCCCTTTTAGAAGAATTACATACCAGATCCCCAAAATCTGATAAATGTAAGGAATGGGGAGGCTTGATTTTAGGGGCAGTTCCCATTTTATCTCCCAATATAAAGGATGATGGTAAACAAACAAAGCACCAGGAACATCTACACCACAGTCCTCTCATTTTAGATGTTAGTAAACTCAAGTCAGGGAGGTTAAAAGACTTACCCAATGTCACACAGGTAGTAAGTGATAGAGCTGAGATTCAAGATTCAAACTTGGGTATTCTTGCTCCAATGCCAGCATTTTTTCTATTACATCACAGCTTCACATCTAATGCTTCTAATTCTGAGAAAAGCAAAACTCTTCCAAATGATATCCCTTTATATACTTGAAGATAACATATTCTACTTCTTCCCCTCCTATCCTTCCCCCTTGCCATTCCTAAATCTTCTCTTTTTCCAATTCACCAATTGCTTCAAATGATCCTTGTATGGTCTCAAGTCTGCTTCTTAGAATCCTCATCTTCAAAGCTCAGCTTAAGTTCCGCTTCCTATATGAAGCCTTTCCTCATCTCCCCCCATTGCTAAAGCCCTCTCCTCCAAAGTTACTTTGTATTTGAATTGTGTATATATGTGTATATACAGTTTTTTATGAATATGTGTATATACAGTTTTACATCATTAGAATGTAAACTCCTTGGAGTCTGAGACTACTTAATTATTGTGTTGGTATCTCCAGTACCTAGCAAATAGTAGGAATTTAACAAAATTTTGTTGATTGACTGATGGTGTTCAGTCCTCTCCCAATCTTATTTGTTCTCCTCTCATTTGCCTTGCACTAAAGTGTATCAATATTCTTCCTAAAATGTGGTGGCCAGGAAAGAATATTTGTAATGCTACCATTTCTAAAAAGAAACTGTCTTTTAAGAAAAGATCCTAATTCTTCATGTGCATTAAACATCTTCTTGCAAAAAATGACCCTGCGATGAGTTAAGTGTAAATGAAACTAACCATATGTATTAAATTCCCGTGGAAATAAATACAGATTTGTAAGTTATAGGGGAAAGTACTTGGAAAAAATAGTTTTTGGGATTTGGTCAAAACCAAAGTATTTAAAAAAAATCTGGAGAAGTTCAGCAAACCCCCAAAGCAGCCAAAGCTGTCTGCCTCTAAATTGTCAGGCCTAAGCACATCAAAAACAGCAGGATGGGACTTGAAAAAGTTTCAAATTCAATTGCTTAATAAATGTTGTTTCCAGACTTTTCTCTGAGAAGGCCAAGAGATCCATTTAAGAAAAGAAAATGAGCCACCTCCCCATTCACAGGCCTCTGGAAGAAAGCAAAATGGATGATGAACAAATGCTGTGTTTGTCTTTAGCTGATTCTGTGTAATTGCAAAATATATGTGTAATAATTCTAAGTAATACTGATAATGAGCCCCATTTTCTCCTTCCAATTCCTCTGAAATCATGTGGGGGAAAGGCTTTCTAATGGTCCTTGAATGGCAGAGGCCAAATGTGTGATTCCTTAGTTTCAGAATGCTTCACTGAGCAAATTTATACCAGCCAGGTCCCTGAGTTTCTGGCCAGAGATCTGGGCCCAATTAAAACAACTATTTGTATTATTTGGATGGAAATAGGCCATTTTCAATTCTGTTAAAATTCATTAGGCCACCTCTTCCCTCCATCTGCCTCCCACCAATTTGTTTGAAAAGATTGTACTTGGTTATGCATTTTTCTTTAACATAGTGAGAGTACTAGAGTTACTCTTCATGCCTTGTTTCTTTTTTTTTGAGGGGGGAAGGCAGGCCAATTGGGGTTAACTGACTTGTCCAAGGTCACACAGCTAATAAGTGTCAAGTGTCTGAAACTGGATTTGAACTCAGGTCCTCCTGATTCCTGGGCCGGCACCACCTAGCCACCCCCTCATGCCTTATTTCTTAACCTGTATGCAGAAAACTGGCTCAGTACTATTTGTTGCCATCTCTCTTGAGCAATGATTAAAATGAAAGTCAAAGAAGTAACCTACAAATATAGTGTTCATCATTAATTAACCTAGTTTACTTCAAGAATCTTAAGATTTTATTAAGCATGGGTACCCCTTCTACCAAGATAAATCAAAATCCTCCTTAAAAAAATTACTGGTGGCCAACTCCATTAATTAGCCTTTCTGACCTTAAATAGGTTGGACCTCAGTTCTAGGGCCAGGCCTGTGCCTAAGCCATTCTAGCTTGGTAAGACCTGAAAGAGTTTTTTTAAGAACATACCCAAGGGAATGACCATGGTCAGAGTAGGAGGAGGCTATGAAAGGGATGTAGGGAGAAAAGTGCTGGATTTGGAATCAGAAGACCTGATTTAAATCTTATTTCTGCCACTTATTGTGTGAACTTGGACAAGTCACTTAACTTGTCTGGACTTCAGTTTCCTCTCTTATCAAATAATTGGCCAAAGGTGTGGTGTAATGGAGTGGTGTCCAAATTATTTTGATTGCAACTCCTAGCAAATATTTTGCAAAAAACATTTTGCAGCACATACTCCCAAAATATATACTTTTATTTATAAATTATACACTTGGGTAACTATACTAATATGTCATGTGTGTTATTATAAAAAATAAAATATAAATAAAATAAATAAAAAACAAAGTTAAGTGTAAATGAAACTAACCGTATGTATTAAATTCCTGTGGAAATCAATACCGATTTTTAAGTTATAAGGGGAAAATACTTGGAAAGATAAGTTTTGGGGATTTGGTCAAAGCCAAAGTATTTAAAAGAAATATCTGAGAAGTTCAGCAAGCCCCCAAAGCAGTCAAAGTTGTCTGCCTCTAAATTGTCAGGCCTAAGCACAAAATAAAGTAAGCAAAAAATAAATAAAAATAAAACACAAAAATAGACATTTTAAAAGATGAGATTAAAATAACATGAATAATATTTTTAAAATGATTTTATTAATAGTATTCTCTATCTGGACCCCATGGAAAAAGAGGGGGCAGTCCACTAGAGGACTGTGAGGAGACAAGAGTTCCTAGGGAGGAAGGGCCGTCCTAGCTGGTAGGAACGCTCAGTGGTTGGTGGTTGCACTGAAGGTTAAGGAAGAGAAAAATAGGGGTGGAGTTTAAGGAAATAGTAGGGTATAGTTAAGTGGGTTTTTTTAATTGTGAGAGATGGTTTTATTGAAAGGCAAAAGGTCATGATCTAGTGAACAGGGAAAGGTGGAAGATATGAGGGGAGGAGAGATGGGGTCATTGTGAAAGCAATCTGACTGAGAAGATGGGAAGACTGAGATCTATTGCGCATATGGAAGGATTGGCCTTGACAAGAAAGACCACTTCTTTGTCAGAAACCCCAGGCAAGGAAGAGGGGGAGCTCATGCTGAGTGGTCTCAGTTTTCTCAACAACATAAAAGGCAAAAATCTCAGCTGAGAGGAGGAAGAGGAAGGTGTAAGAGATTTGAGGAAATAAGAAGAGTTTTAAAGGGGAGTGAGATAGAGGGTTCATTAGCGAAGAATAAAAGGCCTGCCTTGCTACAGCGGGGGCCCAGTTGAGGTCAGATAACATGAATTTGTAAGGTACCCAGGTAACAGGATTGTACAACTTTGTCTTACTGAAGTCAATTACTCTTGAGTAATAGCTGAGGAGGCACATGATGGGAGTAATCCAGGGCTGATGTTGGCCAGAGATAAAAAGCAATAGAACAAGGGGGCAAGAAATTCAAAAGCAGAAGATGGCGTAGAGTTGAGATGACGATTAGATTGGGGTTGGAGAGTGACAGTAATGTCAGAGCAGGAATCTGAGCATCTAAGAAAGTATTGAGGAAGTGGAAGGAATGGAGGTCTTGAAGAAGGTGAAACATAATGGAGGTGTGGAATAATAGGGGCTCGTGGTCAGATAGGGGCACATTATGGGTAGTGACAATATTTAACATGTGACCATCCCTATCTGTGGCTGAGATGGAGAGAAGAAGTAGGTCATGAAATTTAAGAAAGCTGAGGAATTGGGAAGCTAGGGAGTTGGAGAAGCATCTATGTGGATATTAAAAACCCCTAATATTAGGGCAGAAGTTAGGGAGGAGCCAAGTGTAAGTGAGGGCTAACAGATGGAAAGAATGTAAAATAAAGAGGTCCCGGATGAAATAGAGTTTATTCACTCTAGAATGGGAACACCAGAGGGTACAGTGGAAGGGATGGGCAGAATTGGAGTAGGCATGGGTGCTGTGGAGGGGAATAGGGATAAGAACATAGGAGGAGGGAACTGGGGACAATTTTCTCCTAAATAGTAGAAGACTGGTAAATATGGAGATGGGGAAGAACCAAGAGAAGTCCTTGGAGTAGTAGAGAATAGCAGATGGTTAAAAAGAGCTCACAGTCTCCAAGGGCTGTTGCAGAGGGAGCTCATCTTAGTCTGGGCCTGTTCCTTTCCATAGGTTGCTGATGGACAGGGATCAGGTGATCAGAAGTAGGGAGTGGTGGTCTTCTGGTGGGGGGGGTGGCAAAGGTCTCTGGTAGATATCTGAGCCTGGGTTTGGGTTGGCCTGGGCCTGCTGGATGCAGGTGCTTCTACTCCTGACAGGTAGCTAATTGAAGGTCTAGGTCTAATTATAGTGTATTTCAAAACTTGGTTTTAATGGCTGTCATAGATGAGATGGAGAAGATTTAGACTATTTTCTAATTGCCAGAACCGACAGGCTACCATTCTTAAAGACAACAAAGTGATTGGATAATGAAAAGTTATTTTATTCTCCAACTTATTATATTCAGAAGTTTTCCTGCCTAACCCTAAAAGAAACTTGCAACCCCAAAAAATGTCCTTGGCTCCCAGAAGAGCTACCTCCTATAAAAGGCCATTCCATACCCCCTTGTTATTAGTACTCTTCCTCCAGTCTTCCTTACCTTCTTACTTTTTCTTCATTTTATATGTATTTCATATGAACTTACCTATTTGTGTATTATTTTCTCCAGTAGAATATAATCTCCTTAAAGGCAGGCACTGCTTTGCTTATATGTCTTTGTATGCACAGTCCCAGGTATGTAATTTGTTGCTTTTCAGTCATTTTTTAGTTGAGTCTGACTCTTTGTGACCCCATTTCGGGTTTTCTTGGCAAGGATAATGGAGTGGTTGACCATTTCCTTCTCCAGTTCATTTTACAGATGAGGAAACTGAGGCAAACAGGGTTAAATGACTTGCCCAAGGTCACCCTGCTATTAAGTGTCTGAGGGCAGAATTGAACTCAGGAAGATGAGTCTTCCTAACTCCAAGGCTGGGACTCTATCTACTGTGCCACCTAGTTGCCCTTGGTACATAGTAGCTGCTTAATAAATATACAATGAATTAAATTGAAGGAGCTATGTTTATATATTCCTTTCTCTATTTTTCAGTCTTTACCTGCATTCATATAATGGCAAACAAGTGATTTTAAACACCAAGGAATAATTTGTTTCCATCCTGTTTGTAAAAGATAGTCATGTGAGATATCATACCAACAAAGTCAAATAAGCAAAAAACAGTCTGAGTTGCCCTGTACAACTTCTACTTTCCCAAGTTTACACCTTTTCATCCTACCAGTGTTAATGACTATTCCGCTGCCATTCACGGTCTTCTAATCATCCTTCTCCAGTTCCCACAGGGAACAGAAAACAACTGAATGTTCCAGTCATTCTA
The DNA here is from genome assembly GCF_011100635.1 of Trichosurus vulpecula. NCBI lineage: Eukaryota > Metazoa > Chordata > Mammalia > Diprotodontia > Phalangeridae > Trichosurus > Trichosurus vulpecula. Next base: position 216,571,744 of record NC_050580.1, on the reverse strand, counting down.
GGGTTTTCTCCCTGTTACACGAATTCCCTAAGCATGTAAAGTCCATTAGAGTGGGTGGAGTGTAGCATGCAGAAAAAAAGCAGGAAAGGGGGGAAAGGTGTCCCTTAGTGACCAAGGAGAGGGCAGGGCCATCATAAACAATAACATCCCATTCCAACTCACATCCAAAACATTCACTCTTTTTTCCTTCCCCTAAAATGATAGACAACTCCTTAGTGTTTTCTTAGCCTAGTATAACTCCTTGGACTCCCTCTCCCCAGGCAGCTGTGCTAGGAACATGAAGGTAGGAACTGGAATGAGAAGAGAGAACAGGGGACAACATAGAACCAGAGGAGTCCAGTTAGAGGTAGGTAGAGATGATTGTCTCTTCTACTTAATAAGGGGCTAAAGTAACAAACCAGATTAATTTACCTGAATCATTTGGAGCACATGCCTATGCTCAGTCTGCTGAAAGTCCCTGAGGAATTGCAATGAGTTATGTACACTCCACTTTGCCCAAATTTCTGAGACACCAAGCCATCAGGGAGAAATGATATAACACACCTTATAGTCTGACATACAGACCAAATGAGAGTGTCAATGTCAATTAGCACGTGAAATACTAGTGAGGCTCAATTTTTTCAATTTAAAATAAAATAAATAGAATATTTTATATTTCTTATATAATGTTGTTTGTCCTTCATTTTCGAAGAGGACCAATGACATCGTGATTGAGTGATGTCTTGCCTTGCAGGTGGACTGGACTTAAGTGAGGCAGAGTCGTGCAAAATCGTCAGCCTTACTTTCTCTCTCTTCCAGAGTCATTGATGTCCAATGGCAAGATCAAACTCCAGATAAGTAGCAATGGCCCAGGAGGCATGACCTTGGTGTCTTTGGTATCTGACCAAGCCCTAAGCACTCTAGAGCACTTGCTTCAGCCGCCTTCATGGCCATTGAAACAAATTGTTCTCATCTGCCCATTTCTGCCAGGGGAAGTCTTCACATGCTTGGAGCAGACATTCTCCTAACTCGCCGACAAGTTTGAGGCCTGTCGGTTAGCCTCAACCTGGGGCGTATGGGGTGTTCAGGGAGAACTAGAGCCCCCGCTGTGAAGGCTTGCCAAGCCCTTTTAAGGGCTGCTCATCTACCTTTGGTATCTACCTTTCACCCAATTCTCACCTATGGCTCCAAGAAGCTGTAGGCATATGCAGCAGCCATACCCTCATAAAACTGCCTCAACTTACCTAATAAAATGAATATAAATAACATTTATTCTGATATCTCACAATCATTTTATGTGTGAATCGCTAAATGAATGTATTAATTCTTAGGCTCTTGTCTATGGGGCAGATTTATAAAATTTTGCCCATATTCATAGTAGTTCTGCATTTGGAAGAGTAGTTATGAAGTGGTTATGTTTATGACTCCAGTTATAGAGCAAAACTATCCAACAATGGGTTGAGCCCTACTTTAGGAAAGGTCATTCAGTCAGTCAATAAACATTTATTAAGCACTATTATGTACCAGTCAGTGTGCTAAGTGCTGGGGTCGGGGTACAAATAAGAAAAAGAAAGACAGTCCCTTCCTCCAAGGAGCTTACAATCTAATGGGAGAAGACAACTCACAAAATGAAGTTGAAAAGTATAGGGGTGGGGCATGATGTCCAATGAAGTCAAAAGTAAGCAGAGAAGCTGATGGAAAATGAAGATGGAAAAAGCTGATGAAAATTTCTATAAAGAAAGGCTTTGGGAGGAGTCATTCTCTTTTGGGTGACTCATTGCATCCTGGTGCCATAAAAAAATGGGACACCAGGCAACATAAGGGCAGGGTCAACCAGAAACATTTTGGAGATACAATGTTAAATCCAGCAAATGCAATTTTCAACAAAATATTAAGAACATGATTCAAGCAGAAGTAAGGTATGGGACCTCCAAGTAAGTGGAGACCTCCTGTTCCCCAAGGCTGGGTTGTTGTTTTTCTCTCTCAGTATTCCTGCTATTGGAATGAGCAACTGCGCTTCAAAAAAAATTAGCACACAATTCTCCATTTGCCCATTTAGGAATCATCTCTTGTGGTCTTGAAGAAGGGAACTAGAGATGTGGCAGACAATGGCTGCCATTGTGGTGTTGCTGACATGTGACAACTATACCTTTCCATTCTCTTCTTATTTTCTTCAAGAGTTCCCAAACTCCAACCATACATAACTTGTACATGGGAAAACCTCTGCCCTCAGTTCTCAGAGGACAGATCCCATGTACGTTTCCTCTCTTCCCAAATCGGCCAGCTAACCCCTTACCAGAGGTTATTACAAATGCAAAAGCATTTATTAAGAACTTACCTGACAGCTTTTTAAGATAGTGAGTTGAAGGTGATGTGCTGCTCAGCATCAGTGGAGAGTTTCTTCGTGGAGAGCTTAATTCCCTGATTAAGTCATAGCTATATTCTTCTGGACTTCTCCATGTGCCCCCAGGAACCTCCTTATCCTGGAAGATCATTTCAGCCCTCGATCTCACACCTCATCAGTACCCTTTGCTCCTGGGGATCCTCCCTCTGACCTGGAGAGTAGAGAATTTCTCTCAAAATCTTCATTTAAGGAGAGGGTCCAGATCAGCTCTCTCTTCATTTCCCTTGGCTGGACTTTTTGTGCTTAGCACAATGCCTAGCACCTAGTAGGCACTTAATAAATGGGTATTGACTGACAAATTACAATGTAACCCAGACTTCTCTGGATATGCTTGGTTCTACTGTGGAAATGCCTTCGAGAGGGGCCCTTTAAGCATTCCCATATTGCCTAACATGGAGCCTACCACATGGGATGTATGCACCTCCTTTGAGTGGCTGCCTGTGTCAATAACAACAAGGACAAGAAATACCTTGGTCCCATTTAAGGAGGATCATAAGGTGATCAGGGAGGAGGTTGAATAAGAAACTGATTGATATCCCAAAGTCAAAGCTTAATGGAAGAACACATTTTTGAAATGCCAGTTTTAACATATACTTTTAGCATGGTAAAATAAGATCTAAGAGGCCAAACAAAAGCCCATGCAATGTTAATGAAACACAGGGTCCATCAAGCCAAGGCACCTATAGAAAAATGAAGAATTCCTCATCAAAGAGAAGGAACATGATGGGTAGATGTTCTCAGAACACATGATAAAACTTGTCCACACGATAAAACGTTTGTCACAAAGACAACAAATATCAGGGGCAGGATGTGGATCCACGTCTGCTTGACTCTGAAACTGGCTTTCTGTCTACTACTCCTGGTTACCTAGTAAAATAAATACAATAATATGAGCACAACACTGGGGGCACCATAACCGGCCCCAGGCCAACTGGGCAGTTCCTTAAAGGATAGTCCTGTAGTGCTAAGTACTCCAACTGAGGAGGAAGACATTAATCCCTGTCGGCTGAGAGACCTCTGAGTCCTCAAAGATGTGTAAGTTAGAGAGACTTAGGACAGATTGGCTAGAGGCAAGGTATGGACTTTTACTGTCTATGCTGAACACTCAGAGTCATAGGCATGTGTGGGAAGTGAGGTTCCTGACATCTTCCTTGACTCCCAATGACTGAACCCCAGAACCTACTTAGAGTGTACTTCCTTAATGAGGAGGCTATTCTCTCCTTGGTTGAGTTGAGATTTTATCTTGCTCCTGGCTAGAAGAGCTCATCTATTTTTGTCTATCCTATCACCATAATATGTGTAACTTTCTTGATCTCCATTTTACTATTTGCCTCGATTGTCTTTTGTGTAATCAGCATTTGATAGGAGGGAGCAAAGTTAGAGAGAGTAAGCTATTACCTTCCCCTTGGGAGCAGATGAGGAAAACAGCTTGTACCCTGAACCTCCTAAAAGAGACTAGAGGACTCCTAGACTACAAATATTTGAAGTGTGGTAGACAGAAATAATTCTAGCCCTAATACCCCTCTTAAAGATAGGATTCCCCAGCTATATCTGTTCTTCATCCTGCCTGTCCCTTTCCCACAAAGCTACTGATGAAGCCATATTTATTTCTTTTTCTACTCTACCCGAAGTAGAAATCAGTCTCCCTGTGGAGGCAGGGTAGATCAGATCCCAGACCAGATCTATATAGACATACTATGGATGGTCAACTGATCTATATTAGATAGGCCATCCATCTATATTACATAAATATATACACATATATGAAAGCATAATTATGAATGAAGCATTACCATTTCTCATCCTCCTAATGCAAAAATGATATTTGAGAAATTGCTATTCTATGCCTACTATGAAGGAAATTTTTTTAAAAGGTGAGGGAAGAGAAGGGTAAATGAGAGAACAAAGAAAGGCAGTGGGAAAAACTAGAAAGACTCCTGTATTTAAAACCAGAGGATCAGGGTTTTAATCCCATCTCTGCCGTTTTACTACACATGTGGCCTTGGTCAAGGGAATATGTATCTTTGGGTCTCAGTTTACTCATCTATAAAATGAGCAGATTGGATTGTATGACCTCTATCTTCCAACTGTAGAACTAATCAATGGCAGAGCCGTTGTATATGTATGTATACATATGTATAACCCAGCTATACTGGGTTATACATATCTATACTATACGTGACCCAGCCCTTCTGACTACAAGGCTAGGGCTCTTAACACTACGCCAGACCAGTGCTTTTCTTGTTGCTCTTCAAATTTTTAAAGAACTAAGTGCTTTACATCTTTTGTTTTGTTTGGTTTTTTAATACAGTGACCTAGTGAGGAAATTCAGAACCCTTGAAGCAGGAGGGGTCTGGCTAGTTTGGGGCCCTTGCTGAAATTTCCAAACATAACTGTGGCCTCTATTTCTTTAGGGACTTGAGTATTTATCATTGCTTCATGGTGGGAGGGGGAAGAGAGCGCCCTCAGAGTCACTACACATTTGGTTTTGTTCAGGGGGTTGAAAGTATCCCCTCCTGGATTAAGGCATTTTTGTTGTTGTTTTGTTTTGTATGTCCTTGTTTTTACACACAAAGCAAGCAAACCTGGGAGGGGGTCTCAGAAGCCCCAGGTGTCTGGCCCCAGTTGGAATATTCACGTGTACACCAGTGACCTCTAGGCTTTTGAGACGCCCCATTCCGCAGAAAAAAAGACTTGGCCAGAGGAACAGGCTCTGCACTTCCCAGGCCAAAGTAAACGGAACGGTTGAGTTCCACACCCCCCTAAGGAGATGAAGGCTGCGGCACCATCTGCAATATTCTGTCAGCGCTCACAGTGTGCATGGAGAGCCCAGGTTCCCAAATGTACCACTGCCCATTTGTCCTCCTTTCTTTCCCCGGGGTGCAGAAAACTGGGCTGGGCATGAGGAACCTGGGGAACTCAGAGCCTCAGATTCAGATCAAACTTCCTGTGTGGGCCAGAGTCAATGGTTTACAGCTCAGCCTCAAAGTGGCGAGTAGTAAGAAAAAAAACCAGGCCTGTCTTACAAGCCAGGCTGAGGATTAGAGGCCCTAAATCCTTAAATGCTGGTCAAGCACAAGACAAAGGTGGAGTGTTGTTCTTGCTCCCTAGGGAAAGTCCCCAGGTGAGCCTTGGATAAGGCAAGCTCTTATAGACAAAGCCATCAGGACTGAGCTAATTGAAATCACTCTAGTTGTCAGAACCAGTGAGTCAGCTCCACAGCAGACTAGGAAATCCAATCAGGGAGAAGACAGAGGATTCATTCTCCTTGTCTCCCTGTCTCCTCCATATAATTATGCCACAGTTGCCCATAGGTGCTACACAGGTGGTCTCCAGCCCCAGGCAGTGACCTGGGAAAAGAATCCAGCTGAAACCAATCTATTCAACTACCAGCCTTCCCTCTTGAAATTGTCCAGATTCCACTTATTAAATATATTAATCTGAACTTAACAATTTAGGATGGTTTCACTAAATGGTTTGGAGGAATGGAGCAGGAGTGGGCAGGAGAGAGAATTTGATCTTAGAGAAAGGCATAACTCCTCCTGTGCTAAGTGGTTTTTATGGCTTGATTTTAAAACATTTTAAATGGAAAGAGCCATCTGCAGATCAGAAGAGTCAGCAGCTAGGACTAACAAGAGTTAAAGAAACAAAAACAACACTTGCATCCCTCTCTTCTCAGTGGGTCATCCCCTCCCCTCTTTGTTGCTCCAAGGTCAGCTAAGACTGCAATGACAGCATTTTAAACAGCTGCCCAGAAGGGTTTTTAATAGACTTGGTATAATACAATGAGTTATCTAGCACTTTTACCGCAATATCTGTGTTGAAATGTCCCCAAATCAAACTTCTCCCCCTAGAATCACCTACTCTGGACAAAATTATTCTCTGCTGTTTGAATATGAGGAATATGCCATCCTTCAGAAAGCTGTGTTGGCCCTGGACAGGACCTACATCCTTTTAACGAAAAGATAAGACCCCTAACCAAAAAATACACACATAAATTTCAACAACTCTGTGCTCATGGAAGGCATCACAGTGATTAGCTACCAAAACAATCAGCTCTGGCAAGTATCCATTAATCATATATTATATCTGAATATGCAAAGAGATTACATTGAAATATGCACAGAAACACAGCAGCTGGTGAATAGCACATCTCCTCTGGTTGGTTAGGTAAGCCACAAGTATGTAAACTTATTTTGTAGTCTTCACCAATCATTCCCCCATGTGATGGTCTAAGAGTAGGCATGGTTTGTATTTAAAGATCACTTCCATCCTTCTGTTACATATAACAACTTATTGGAAGGACCCATCTTTTCCCCATCCTTATCCACCCCCAGCCTCTGAAAAAAAAGAGGGGGGAAAACACCTAAGCAAAATTTAGGTATCCAATGGCTATGACAATTTCATCTATGTCAAAAATAACGAAAGATGACAGGCAATCACATTGAGACTTGTAACACGATCATTTGTTCCAGAACTGCCTGCAAAGATTAATCTGGAGACAGGAAAAAAAAGATTTCTTAAATACTATCATTAAAAACAGAAAAGAATAGAAAACTGTGTGGGTATTTTTCCCTTTAATTCATTGGTTTAAAAGAATAGAATGAAGGGAGGGGTAATTTGGGTTTTTTTAATCCAATAATGTTTGTTTGTTTTTTTTATCCAATAACATTTGTTTTCCAAATTTCAATGTACCAATGACCTTCAGCTTGAGACATGATACATACTTTATAGCAACAGTGAAAATAATTCAAGCACTAATAATGCAGCATCTATAAATAAAATCATGGTCTCTGTTACAATTTATATGCTACCTGAGTATAAAAGGATATGCAGGCATACATGTATATGTATGTGTGTATACATGTGTGTGTATATACACATATATATATCTCCTTTTAGCACACACAGGCACAAGAAACGTTCAAAAGGATCTAAAACCTTGTGATATTTTCCCAAAATTCTTTCTCTAAGGAAGGCTGCCTCTCAGCTTGATTCTTCAAATAAGTAGAATATCCAGCAATAAAACAAACTCCAACTGTCCAATGCCCGAGATCAGTCTTCATATTGCTACTGACTCTCGGGCTTTCTTTGGCAACTTTTTGTCCCTGTCTCTTTGACTGACTCTCTCATAGAGCAATTAAAAATCCCACATCAACAGAAAACTCTGTCTTCCAATTCATGGTCTTCCATAGCTCAGTCCTTTCCATGTCTAAGAAAGACTTCAAATCTACAAACCTCAGTATCCTTAGAGAGGTCCTCGACCTGCTCATAAACCATACAGTCTGAAATTTATCCAAATAAACCATTCATTACACTGGAATGACTCAATTTAGCAAAATGTAAAGGCTAATGGTGAAGAAGGCATAGAAAAGGGTTCCCTTCTCTATTTGGATTAGCAGCAGCAGAAGCAATAGTAGGAGAGAGAAAAAAGAAATATAGAAAAAATGGGCTATGATTGGATGAAGTTTTGGCACCACATTCCATCACATTTTTCGAGGTTTTCTTGAGTGAAGCTGTGGTTCTCTGAAGAATGTCTCAAGGCAGAAAGATGTCTCCCTTTCCTGAATGCCTTTTTAGCAGAGTACAAGGGAGGGTGTTATTCATGATATTTGTCAGAGGGCAAAGAATGGCATGAGACATTTTATCAGAAACAGAAAGGCCTGCCTGTTGGAATAGGTACATTACTGACAATTGGAGTAGATTTGTTTGCCTCTGACATCCCTGATCTTTCAACTTCCCTTTGTCTCTGAAACAAAACTGGCTCCGCAAAGAAAACCCTCAAGTAGAAGGGCTTCCTCAGTTTCCAAAGCTACTTTTCAGATAGGCATTAGATGTTTGTAAGATCTAGATT